>NC_142438.1:78250000-78505000 GCF_059453495.1 Arachis ipaensis | reverse complement strand
TAGGAATGAAGAAATTGAAGAGCACGAGTTAAAATAAATGCGGGGAGGTGCAAGGAAGGTAGCTAATAAATAAAGGTAGAAGAGGGTGGGTATGTATGTATGTATATATAAGGGGTTCCCCATGTGTTGTTGTGGCAAGCATGTATGTTTCCCCTGAAATCATTGGGTTCCAAGCAGAGTTGAAGGACCATCCTTCAATTTCTGGCTATGTAGCACCATAACATATTGCCAAAAAGGGAAGTAACTCATTCACCAGTCACCACTGCACTTTGAAACACATATCTCCTTATTTCAGAAAACAATAATTGTTAACTAACGGCTGTCAATTCACCCAAAAGTCTGCTCAATTAATTAAGGAGAGACAATCGCATTACTCTATTCCCATTTTAAGTTCAAACTGCTGTGTCATTTCTATTATTCCCCTGCCTCCTCACCTCATTTGACCAAAAACAACTTGTAAAAACTTATTAGTCAAAATCACTCCATTAAAATTACTTGTCGATCGTCTTAGAGTCCGATAGACATGTTGTATTTACAAAGACTCTGATCATCAAATTAATTTGAGGTTTAGAAGATACAAGAATTATAGTTTGAAAAGATATTTTAGGATTTTATCTCAATGTTTATAGTATTTGGTGACTGAAAATCGTGTGCGTCTCTTAAATGAATTATTTACATACGACCTGACTTGTATGAAAGGTGGACAGTAACAATTATATTTTTATTTATATATTTTATCTTATTACAGTTTATATGTAAATAATATACCTTTAAATTTTTTTCTTCACAAATTTAATTTCTAATTTAAATTTTTCTTAATTTTTCTGTAATAACGATGTCATCAACAAAAAATATGTACTATTATATAAGTTATAAATTATGCTCAATGAAATACTTTTAAAATTACTGTAAAAAAAAAAACGAATTTAGAGATAATCATTAATATAGTTTTATATACCAAAGAAAAGTATTATTATACTAAGTCAAATACTCACACTAGTTGAAAAAATCTCTCTATATATAATAATTTAGATAAATAATCTGATCTCTCATGCAAAAGTAAATTATGAAAAAATTGTAGTTGTAACATTGTTAACCATATTTTTGAAAAAATTGTAAATATATATATTATATCTTATTGATTCATTTAGGATAATTATTTCTAGGAGCATATCTTCGTGTGAAGATGATATTATAAATAATTAGATAGTTTAATTAACTATATTCGGTCAAATATGTTATACTATCTAACAGTTTAAAATATCCATTTTACATAAAAATATCTCTATCAAAGTAATCCCTCGTCTAGTAGCATAAAAATAAAACACACTAGATGTATATACAAGGTAATGTACATGTGCCAATGCGATATGTTCTATTTAGTTTTATTCTCAGTTTTTATTGAGTAAAATGTTAAAAGATATAAATATTCATATTATATTTTTTAGGTTTAATTATTATGTTAGTATTTATAATTTTGTGAAAATTTTAATTAAATTTTTATTTTTTTTAATTGAGTTTTTATATCATTTATTTTTTAATCGGGTCTTTATTTTTTTATTTGGATTTTTACACTATTTTTTTAATTAGGTCTTTATACAATTAAACTAATTACTGTCAAAAAAGACTTAATTGAAAAAAAATTGATACAGAGACCAAATTAAAAAGAAAAAAATATAGGAACCTAATTGAAAATTTTGCGAAATTATATGACCAACAAAGTAATTAAACTTATTTTTTAAAAAAAATAATTTTATAATATGATATCAGAGTCTTATATCCAAAAATCTAAAATTTAATTTTTGATAAATTAAAAAAAAATATAAGACTAACAAAAAAAAATCTACATAAAAATCAAACAAATTCAAAAATAAATTCTTACTTAAAAAAATATTAAATATATAATTATTTATATTTTTTATCCATTTAAATTTGCAAGACGAGTGTATGATGACAGGGGATGGATAAGTAGTTGCAACTCAGCTATGAGCCATACACATAAATATATTATAAGGAATGGTATTTATTTATTAAAACATGATCTCAGAATTCACAAAGCTAGCTAGGATTCAATTATTGGGAGACGAAAAAGCAAAGATGGATTGGGACACTGCCTCAGAAACATTAGGTCTCGTGCAGGACCGCGATCTTGAGAAAGGTTATGTATGTATCCCGTTACATCCTTCTTCCTTTCCACATATATATATATGGGACCTTCCTCAATCACTAGTAAGTACCGACGTGACCTACCTCTACACTTATGCCCTTCAGGTCCTACAACCAACTAATCATTCATTTTTATTCTTTCCACTCCAATTATATTAACACTAATTTATATATACTTTACGTAAATGTAAATATAGCTACACACAACTTTTACATAAATATGTCTAATTATGCATCATCTTATTATTGTTCTTGTCTCATGCCTTAACTAGAAAATGGAGATTTTAAGACTAGGGATAGAAATAGGCCGGTCACTCCAACTATATTTTTTCTAAAAATATTTAATAATAAAAAATTAATTAAAAATAATCAAAATTTATTTTATTTAATATTTATTAATTATTGTAATAATTAATAAATTATAATTATTTTTTTATTTTTTTAACATTACCGTTTTTTTCTATGATACTTACAAATAGAGTGTTATTAGATGTTGATTCCGGGTAATAAACATCACAAGTGTACGGTAAATTAGATCTCACGTCACTTGGTTTCATACTCCACAAAAATATTATTTATAAAAAAAATTAATCAATAAATTAGCTATTACATATTAAATATGTGTTATTTTATTTGAATTTTGGTTTCGACTTTGGACCAAACTTACATTATTAATCTCAATTTAGAAAACATATGTCGTTCTTTTTTGTGTGGATCAACTCAGAAATTTTGCAATACTTTTAAAGGTGAAAAATGATAATCTTTTATTAAATATGAAGTAAGGACGCTTTGTTGAGTTGTCGTATACTCGTATTTGCATGTTGGACACATTTTGGACATGATACTTATCGACACTCGTCTGACATGTTTGTCTGTCGTGTCCAACCGTGTTTTAATAAAAAAAATAAAAAAATTTTCTCTGGACACACTTAGACATACATAAATACCATTACGTGTTAACGTGTCCAGCCTTATTCTTAACATATATTCTTGAAATGAGTTTAGAAATAATATATATTATTATTTATTAAAACAAAAAATATTTTAAATACTTTATATAGTTAAAAGAAGACATTAAGAATAATTAAAAAATTATTTTATATTTTAATACCAATAAAATATTAAAAATTCATTGTAATTTATCTAAAAAATACTTTATATTTTATATATATGTCATGTCCCCATGTCTTATAAGATTTTAAAATTTGTGTGTCCGTATGTTTTGTATCGTATCGTGTCGTGTTCCGTGTCCGTGCATCATAGTTTATTAATAATAAAAACTTTTACAAGAAATCCTGAGAATAACAATTTAAAGAATTTGTGGAAAAAACAAGATTTAGCAGCAGTTTTAAATGAAACTAAAAACTGAAATACTTGAGTGTTGGAAAATAAATAAAGAAACTGAAACTGAAAGAATATAAAGTATAGTTAAGAATGAAAAAGAAAGTAATGAGCACAAAAATAAAAAATGGCTTCCAACAACTACATACACTTGCATTCTATTATTTCTACTTCTCGTTAGTGTGACTTGTGATTTTTTAAGAGTTTAGATATCTTAGTGAGTTGTCGAATAGAAGTCTCTCTTTTGATTTTCAAATTCTCTATTTATAGATGAATTCTTTAATTTAAAGTAATTTTATTTTTATGATCAAACATATCTAATTTACCCATCTTCTGAATTTTCTTGGAGGCCAAGTAGTTCTTCCTTACCCCAAGAAGCAATTATTTTCTTGGATGCTAAGTTTTTCAGCCCACTATCCTATAAATAATTATTTTTTTTGAAAACCGGTTCTAATTGAACATGTTTTAATCATGATTCGTGGAGGAATGAATTGTCTCTTTTCCCATTCTAATTTTGTATTCCAGAACCTGTTTTACTTTTACTTTTAAGTCGAAAATATTTTGCTTCAACAATTATTTAATTTATTTTAAATATATATCTTATATTTTAATATATATTTTATAATATTCCAAACTCTAACACAACGATTAGGGGTGGCAATGGGTAGGGTAGGGTAGGGTTCGGAGTCAATCCTAATCCTACCCGCGGGTTGAGAATATCTCAACCCTAACCCTATTCGCTTTTAACCCGCGGGTACCCGATCCTATCTGCGGGTTACAAAAAAAATGCAACGTTATTATATAACTTGATGATAATTTAAAATAGAACTGACTTTTATGTAAAAAAAGTTTATTAAATTATCAATTAATGATTTTCTTTTAATGACTAAGGATCTTTTGTATTTAGTGAGAAGTCTTTAGTTCAACATCCACTTAAAAGATATTTTTATATAAGTATATAATATATACATATATAGGGTGCGGGTTGGTCGGGTAGGGTTGAAGCTCAACCCGCACCCTACCCTACCCGCTGCGGATCGGGTTGGCAACCCTACCTGACCGGATGGGGTCGGGTTGGGTACCCGCGGGTAGGGTACATATTGCCACTCCTAGCAACGATCATCACTTGTATATAGAGTTAATAGTCAATTTCGTCCCTGAAAGATACCTCGATCTCCATTTTTGTCCCCGAAAGTCAAAATTAATCAAAATCGTCCTCCAAAGATACCTTACCTGATCATATTCGTCCTTTCGTCATCTCTCTAGCTGAGTTGGCAAACGTCCGCTGACGTGGGCCGTTAACTGCCAAGGTGGCAGAGAACAAAAACTGACGTCGTCTCGGTAGAAAGCACTCCTAAGATTGAAACGTCGCCGTTTTGTCTTCAGAAGAGGGATTCAAACGTTGCAATGCGTTACCCCCGTTCTGTCTTTCACCATGGCAGCACTTTCACCTTCACCTTCTCCTTCTTCTCCTTTAACATGCTCCCATCAACTTCAGCTATGTTAAGAGAGTTCCATGGAACCCTTCCGCATGTGAGAATTTCTACTCTTTATCATCAAACTTGAGCAACTGTTGCACCTCGCTCTTATCTCTAATCGGAATAGGGTTCACGCAGTACCTTAAAGCAACTACAAATTTCAACCTCCCAAACCTTGAAACCTCAACCTCATGCGTCCATGATTTCCAGTCTCAGCTCAATTCCTTGTCTCTCCAAAACAACCTCGTTGACTTGTGCTTTGACCCTCACCAGTTCGTCATGTCCCGAAACGATTGCGCAGGAATTGAAACCCTAACTAAAAGATTGGGACAAGAAGCTTGGTCAAATCATGCCTCTTGATACTAGTTGCAAACAAGACCTCACTGATCTTTTGCTATGTGATGTGTGTCTTACTGCGGGGTTTCAGGCGCAGCATAAACTTGTCTCCATTGATGGTAATGCTTCTCATTCTGAAAATTGTTTCAAATTTACTATTCTATATGCTACTGCGTTTGTGAATCAGTATGGACCTGAAAGCAATGGTGCCATGAGTTGCATCTTTGGTATGTCACTTTACCCACAGGGTGGTGGTTATGTTGGAAAAAGTCACCAGGGTTTGGTTTTTGGGTTAACTGGTGCTGGTGCTGTTTTGTTAGTTATGTCTTGTTTGTTAGGGGTTTATGTTTGGTATGATAGGAAGGTTAGGAGGAAGAAGCTTAATGACGATGAATTTGATTTTGATCATGAGGAACAAGGGTCTAGGCATAGGTTGAGGCCGAATACGGGTCTATTTGGTTCAAGATTGATGAGCTTGAGAAGGCTACTGATAATTTCTCAACTAAGAATTTCATTGGCAGGGGTGGATTTGGGCTTGTTTTCAAGGGATTTTGTCCGATGGTTCGGTCGTGGTGGTTAAGAGGATCTTGGAATCTGATTTTCAAGGGGATGTGGAGTTTTGTAATGAGGTGGAGATTATTAGCAACCTGAAGCACCGGAATCTAGTGCCTCTTCGAGGCTGTTGTGTAGTGGTGATGATGATGAAAAATTTAATGACAGGGGAAGCCAGAAGATTTTGGTTTATGATTACATGCCGAATGGAAACCTTAAAGACCATCTGTTTCTGGTGAGTGAGCAACAAAAGTTGAAGAAATCGCTGACTTAGCCTCAAAAAGGAAGAGCATAATCTTGGATGTGGCAAAGGGGTTGGCTTATCTGTCGTGCGATGCATGTGTTCACGGCGATGTATTTATCGTTTAAATTGGGATTATGGTTTATGCATTCTAGGGACTAATTTGACGTCTTAAACAAGAGTTATCTTGTCATCAACAACATGCTACAGCCTGGCGTTTGCTACTTTGGCAGTTAACGGCTCACGTCAGCGGACGTTTGTCAACTCAATTAGGAAGATGACGGAATGATGAACGTGATCAGGTAAGGTATCTTTGGAGAACGATTTTGATTAATTTTAACTTTCAGAAATAAAAATGAAGATCAGGGACGAAATTGACTATTAACTCCTTGTATATATGTATGAACGTTCTATATTTCATGTCTTTACGCTTGTTAAAAATAAAAGAATATGTTGATGCGGGAGTTGATTAATTAACTTGCCAGTGCCACGTGTGTGTCGGCAAATCCGTTTTTAAACCCTTTGTTAATTACTACATTAGTTATAAACTTATAAATGTTAAATGAAATAAACCGAATGATTCGAGATCCGTTAATTTGATGTGTACATAGCGGAGGGATATTAAAGAGGGACGGGGATGGTTTTATTTTCACTTTAATTAATTTATCATTGCCACTTTGCAATGTTTGTCTGCCATTATATATCATTATATCTTATCCAAATGCCTAATCCAACAGTATCACCATCCATTCACATAAACAATATATATAAAGACTATAGAAGCTTTATAACAAGAAAAATTTAAATTTTCAAAAAATTGGACTCAAAATATTTTTTATGCATGGTACGTAATCGCTTGATTACTGGCTTGATTATTGAGTCATAATCCCATTATCATTGCAAAGTAACAGTAACATTTTTATTAAGGTTATTATGACTATGAAAGTATGAACTCATAAAGATAGAGCGAAATATATATGATGGTGTTAGCGATAGATGGATAGATGAGACGTTTTTTTTTATTAGAAGGATGGTCATAAATTGAAATCGTTAACTTTGTGGATTATTATTCCAATCAATAGGTTATACTTGAAGTCTAAAGGGGCCATCATTATTGTCTCCTTGAACTCAAATGAGTGATGATATGAGAGGTTTCCATCATTTAATTTAATTTCCATTATTTTTTCATTATCTATCTTTATTATATATATCCCATGCCTTTCCTAAAGGATGACAACCAATTTGACAAGAAATATTAACCTTCATCATCGCATAATGGGATTAAACTTACTCCTATATATGCTCTCTCATCTTTATTAATTATTCTCTCAAATTTAAAATAGAAAAGTACACATACACAATGAAAATATTTAACAATGTAAACAATAGATATATTAAATATTCAATTTACTAGGTATGCGAATGATTATTCTAATATTAAAATTTAGGTGAATAATTTGGTGATGTAGTGTATTTTATTTGAATTAGGCCAATTTTAAGATTCTTTATTCATGTTATTCAAGAAAGTCATTAATTATCTAAAATATATAACTCATTTAAAATAAGTGCTTCTTTATTTTTTGAAATAATTTGAAAATTAATATATGTAAATAAATGTGAAATAAAAAATTATTTTAAAACAAAGAGAGTAATTAATATTTCTGAAAGTATATATATATATATATATATATATATATATATATAGCAAATCCAAATTTGTATATATATGTACATATTGAATAAATAATTTTTTTTTTATAATTTTACATTTTTACTACTTAATTAGATTGTGTGTTTAATAGTTGAGGTGTGACATAAATATAAAATTAAAAGATAAAACCTTTATATCCGATATGTCTCTCTGTTTTTGTTTAGAAATTAAAAATAGTAAATATAAAAAAAAATCTTAAAATAAGTGTTATAAAGGGATGATAACGAGTATCCTTGAGTGGGGTATCTCTTTTTTATTCTCCATTTTTATTTAAAAAATAATTTTTATTTCTATATTATATATTTGTTGTGGGTCTCTATTTAAGTGTGTTTATAGAAAAGACGGGTATCTACTAATATCTATAGATATTATTTTTTAATTTTAAAAACTTTAAAAATAACATAACATAATAAGTTAATTTAACATAATTCAACGCAATTAAACATAAATCTAACACAATTTAATATAATCTAATTTATACAGTAAAAATTTATAATATATTCATTATAAAAAAATAATTTAAAAAAATAACATAAAAAATATTTTTTAATTGACATAATTTTTGAAGACACTTTAATAATTTTACGTGTGTAAAAATTTAGTGAGTCTCTATAGGGTAGACGCTAATATCCTATTCCCATCTCTATTTTTATTTATTTGTGAAGGTGAATTTTTTATTTTGTAAATATTTTTGTCGAATCTCTATTTACTTGTCGCCGATAACCTACACAGATATTCAAAAACTTAATCATTTTAACTTTAGGTACCAAGTCTCCACCAAAAAAACAGTGAAAGAACTAGCTATATAGATATTATGCTGTTTAAGAAATTAGAATTTTAGTTTAGGAGGAGACTCTATCTTCATATTTTAGTTAATGTTGATGTTATGATTAGATTCTAATTTAAAGTCTACAAAACATTTAGGATTGATTTACAGACATTGTTTACTATATTTGTATTTGTTTTAGTTTGAAGTTACAAAAACACTCATGGTCTAGTTTGTAAAACTCTCAGATCTATTCATATTTTGAAGTCAACTTTTTCTGAAATACTCATGGTTTGGTTTATGAACCACTAGATTGGTTTATATATTGGTTTCAACTTTTATGAAACACTAATGATTTAGAATGTAATTCCAAATGTGTCGTATTTGAATATTTAGGTTATTATCTTTATATTGGGTGTTTCACAATTACATAATACAATATGATAATATTTCAATCTACTATTTCAAATTCTAATAACACTACATGAAATAAATTAATTATCACTAAATTTGGCACCATAGCATAAATTGTTGTCTTCATATAAGCCATAAATTTCAACCATAATACATTAAATAGTTGTCTTCTATTTACATAATTTTGCACTCTAAACCAAATTCATATTTTTTCAATTAATCCACTGAAATTTGATGAAATTAGAAGTGTTAGTGCAATTCCAATTAAACATGTGATTAGGGTTCTGTATTTAGTGTTGCCTCCAAATATTTTTTCAATTTTCTGTTTGTCCATCATGATTTTCAGTGCCTCCAACTTTTCCTCCATTTTCTTCAAACCTTCAACCACTCTATTCTGATTGACATAAGCTTTATGCGTATATGAACCAACATATTCATCAAGCCAAGCAAAATATTTGCAATGTAAAGCTGTAGTCTACAACAAATAATACTTCATGGTAACGACAGCAAATTTTGAAACACAACAAAAGTGAAGAAGGTTTACCTTAAAATAAAAACAACAAAAAAGAGCCTGTTTGAATTTCTTATGGTGCTAAATTCAAATAATATTGTATATGTGCCACAATTACATCTGGGTGTTACAAATCTTTTTTTACTTTGGTTTTTCTTGTTCTCTATACTATTAGTGGAATTCAGAGTCTGGATTCCAGAACAAATTGTTTCCAACTCTACTACTTTTTTTCATGGTTCGTGAAGAAGTCTGTGCTTTTTGTAGCCATAGTCTTCTTTAGGAAAAAATTGCGTCTTCACTCTACACACAATAAAGACAATGAAGAATAAAAAAAATCCTAAACAACTTTGAATTTTTAGAATGATAACACTATTTATGAAATGCAGCGTTTTGCCAAAGGTTCATGAGCGATTTATATTTATTAAAAAGAAGCAAAATCCACGTGGACAAATTATTGATACATCAACGATCTGTTAAGAATCAGTTACAGGGACTAAATTGTACATATATAAAAGTAAGTAGATAAGAACCGTCGATTTGAATTTTTATATTTATTAGGAGGCACAAAGTTCATAAAAAAATAATTAGAGACCGAAAAAATAATTTTTTTTTCCCTTCCCTTTATATCTATCTAAACATAGTTTGATATTTCTAGTGATTTATTAATGGACATAGATTTTACACCATTTTACATCGCACTCGATTGCTAGACATTGATTATGTGAACTGTGAAGGCCCAAAAGATCAACATCGGTCTAAGTCCCACATTTTATTGTGGGAAGCACCCCATGTTCCTCCAATAGTGTGTAAGCTCTACGATTAATTAAGAAGGGTTGTCTATTCAAGGAGACCTTGTTTTAGGTTGTAATCCACTTAATGAAGGCTAAATAAAGGTAACATAATCACATGCATCTGTCACTTATGCCTTTGTTTAGACGTGCAATATGCTTATGGCAGTATAAGACATATATATAATTATTGGTGATAAAAAAAAAAATAACTAATTAAAAATAATGTGTCCGGGTCTTATTCAATGTATTAACTTTCAAATCACAATCAGATCAATAAATTGCCACCATAATTGTAAGATATATACTAACGTTTGTTCATTAGTTTCCTCATAATGATGTCATCCCTACAACATTAATCTCAAAATTTTTCTACTATATATTACTCCTCAAACTCATGTTATTTAGAATAGTACATTAATAGATATTATCATATTAACTTCTCCATTGATCTATTTTGACTTTTTGAAATAACAAAAACCTAATTTTTATTAATTTTATATAATAAAAGATATTTTAAAAAAGAAAATTTGTACATTACACTTTTTTTATATTTCTTTTATATATATAGTCATCGATGATCAAAATCTAATATATTTATTAGAGATATAATAATTTATATATTTTTTAATAATTAAAATTTTTTATAAAAGTGATTCCATAATATACTAACATAATATTAAAACTTTTATAATCTAAAAATTTAGAATTCGATCTTTATTATTTCACAAAAAAAAAAAAATTATTGACATTAGACAAATAAAAAAAAATTATATAAATTTTACACAAACTTAAAAATTTTTGTATGAAAAAGTATATTAAAAAGGGTGTCACTTAAATAAAGACGTCTGAAACGTCTTTTTTTAAAGATGTTTTCTAATAATTAAAATTTAACACATATAATCAATTAAATCGTGTGTTATTTTTGTCAAAATTAGTCCAGCTAAATTAATTTGACCGAAAAAATAGTGAATTAAATTTTGAACGGTCTAAATTAATATTATTTTTTATAAAAGATGACTACAATATCCTTATTATAAAAAATGACTAAAATATTCCTATTATATATATATATATCGAAAACTCTAAATCCTAACCCTATGACGATAGAGAAGTAAAGGGCTAGAATTTAGGATTATTAAAATTAATATATATAATAGAAGTATTTTAGTCATTTTCTATAATAAAGATATTGTAGTTATTTTTTATGAAAAATAATATTAATTTAGACTAGTTTAAGATTTGATTTATTATTTTTTTGGTCAAATTAATTTGTCTGGCTTAATTATAACAAAAATAGCACCGTCTAAAGTCTAATCGATTATATATGTTAAATTTTAATTATTAAAAAGCATCTTTAAAAAAAGACGTTTTAGGTGTCTTTATCTAAGTAGCTCTCTATTAAAAATATAATTATTTATTTATCTTCTCTTATAAATTAAGTTTTTTAAAACAATAGTTTTATCATATTAACAAACGTACTAACATGCTTTAAGGAAAACAGCTTCCTATTTCCCACGTCTGATTTTGATTTACTACAGTGAAAATGTTAGACATAAGGGAGAATTGTTCACTATTCGTCATGCAGAAAAAGAAATTTACACTTTCATCGTTCATGAATCATATCAGAGTATGCATCCATGTCAAGTTTGATAGGAAGAAAGGAAAATTACAGAAGAATAAAGAAAAAAGATGAATGGAAAGAGGTAGATTAGCGAATAATAATCATAATTCGCTATTATCACAAATTGACTTTAATTAGAAGCTAAGGAATTGAAGCATCATTATTCAAATTCTAATCAGTATAATTAAGCTAGCTAGCTTTTAACTTGGATCAATTATTTCAGTTAATTACTTTGGTTAATTTTGGTTTTGTCTTGTGACGTGAACTTGCTTTGAGTAAATAACTAAATTTCCACCATGACCACTTTACTTTTAGTGGGAAAAAACATAGTTAACTTTAATTTCATTCTTCAACATTACATCGCCGATATCATTTGAAATAGACCCCTTACTTTATTTTATTTCAGTGACAAATAGTTGGCCCCAATAACGGGGTGTAGCTTAATTTTGCACATTCTTCAGGTTTAGTCTTTTCAACAATCTCCACCGCTGTATTATTTATGGAAGAATAATAATGCAAATTTAAGCCAAATCACATTTTAATCATTCTATTGAAAAAAAAAGCATATTATACTCTCAATCATTCAATGGTAGGTCATGGATCAAAATGAGATGAAGTTATTAAAGAAATTAATTAAAATAGACCTCTTACTTTGTTTTATTTTTCATTCCGTGAAATCAATAAAATAAAATTACAGTATCAAATAAATTAATCTCTAAGAGATTTTTAGTATAATAAATTTTTAATGATCAAATATTTCTCAAATTTTTATTTTATTAAATAATCAATTCTCATATCAAATTATTTATCTATATAAATAAACTTACAAAATCCTTTAGAATTAATATATTTTTTATTAAATAAATTTAATTCTTATAATTTTAATCAATTGTATATTATTTAAAAAATATCTAAATACAAGAATGTAATTAGATGATGATATAAAAAAATTTTTATTATCAATAAATTAAATTTAAATTTTGATTAAATAACGATTAAAATTTAATATAAAAATTAATTTATCTAAGTTAAAAATTGATTAAGCGATTAAAATTTTTTTTTTTTTAAATTAAAAATAAGACTTAAATCCGTAATTTTTAAGTGAATATAAGAAAATGATGCCATTTTTTTTTTTGGTGACTGAAATAAATTAAACAAAGAAAAACAAAAGAAACAAAACAAGGAACTGCTTAAATAGAGGGACAGTCCCGTTTAAGACTACTCTTAAACTCCTTCCAAGGTGAAAGAAGCTCCACATGCGAAAGTTGTAACTTCATCGCCATCTTTGCCATAGTATCTGCCACCGTGTTTGCATCTCTCATAATCAAACGAAAGTCAACACGCCAATTCCAATGCATGATATCTCTTATTTTGAGCACCAGTGGATTAATAAACCCAAAACCATCTTGAGTAACAAGATTAAATGCTTCCACACAATCCGTCTCACAAATAACATCTCGTTGACCCACATCCCAAGCTAAGAGATATCCTCTCCAAATAGCAAACAATTCTCCTTGAAGAATACTATTACTCTCAATCATTCCCAAACACCCCCTTTGCCAGCTCCCATTACAATCTCTAATAACACAAGCAAAACCAACACTATCACCCGAACCAAAATAACTAGCATCACAATTAATCTTAAAAGTACCAATGGATGGGGGATTCCAAAAACCATTTAGAGTAGAGGGAAGGGACATACGTTGTAATTCAAAAATATTTCTAAGCTCCTTTTCTGAAGTTAATGCCAGACAAATGACTTTTTCCGGAGGCCAAGTTTCATGGGGATTAAAGATGTCGTTATTCCTTGCTCGCCATATCCACCAAAGTCCCGAAAAGAACTTGAACGGGTGCTCTCTGCTATGATACAAGAACCAGTTCTTCAAATCCAAAGGATGACAAGGAATATCCAACCTTTGCCAGACAAGCTGAGCTTTTGGACAATCCCGAATACAATGTATAACCGATTCCTGGCTAGAAAGACATCTTGGACACCTATCCGATGACGACATCCCTCTTCTAAAGCGAAAACTTGCAGTAGGAAGAGCCTCCTTAAGACACAACCAAGCCAAAAACTTATGCTTTTCCGGAACAAGCTGACGCCAAAGCCAAAGCCAATTCTCCCTCTCCTCCCAACCAAACAGCTGCTTACACAACCACAAGTAACCATTGCGTGAGTCATAGACTTTGGCAGCAGACCCACTCCAATACCAACCCACTTCCGGACCTGCTTGTTCATCTGGATTGTAAGAGAGAATATTATCTTTCAGATTTTGAGATAAAGGAGAATAAAGAGTATCCAAATGCCACCTACCAACCGACCAAATATCCTGTATCCGGAGATTCGAATCAGAAATGTGGACATAATCCATCTCATTAGATAACCGTCCTTCTCTCCTCCAGCTAGAAAACCAAAAATTCTGGTTCAAATCTCCAATACACCAAGCAAACCCATCCTTCAACACTTTCCAAGCCTTGCAAAGACACCTCCAAATGGGAGAGTCCTTGTTCTTAGGATAACTAAAACAGTTATATAGAGATGATCGGTATTTGGCATCCAATAATTGGACCCATAGCTTGTTTGGCTGCTGGAAAAAAGTCCAAACTAGCTTCCCAAGAAGAGCAATATTTACACAATAAGGATCTCTAATCCCCAAACCTCCATATTTTTTTGGAGTAACCAGTACCTTCCAACTAACAAGATTCAATCCTCTTCCATCAACTTGTCCTTTCCAAAGAAAATTCCTCATCATAGACTCCAATTTACTAATGATTCCTTTTGGAAAAATAGAGACCTGCATCTGGTACGTGGGAATAGCAGCGGCAACAGAATTAACCAAGCAGAGTCTACCAGCCCGATTGAGTAAACTCCCTTTCCAGCTTGCTAGCCTACTCCGAATCTTATCCAGGACACCATTGAAAGCTGAACGAGTCACTCTAGAATGGCTAAGGGTAACTCCAAGATACTTGCCCAAATCCTGGACAAATCTGATAGAGGATACCCCAGTGAAAACCTCTTTCCTTGTTGCAGAGACATTCTTGGAGCAAAGCGCTTTAGACTTCTCCACATTAATCTTCATCCCAGATGCTTTGCAAAAAGTCTCTAAAACCAACATCACATTTTGCACTTGTCTCTTTGTAGCTTTACAGAATAGAAGCAAGTCATCCGCAAACATTAAATGGGATATTCTTGGTCCCCCTCTAGAAATAGCAACCGGCTCCCACAAGCCCAAATCAACCTGATGACTAATAAAGCATGCCAGTCGCTCCATACACAACACAAAAAGATAGGGTGACATAGGGTCTCCTTGTCTAAGACCTCGACTAGGAGTAAAGCCATTCAGACGACTCCCATTTCAAAGAATAGATAAGGAAGAAGCAGTGACACAATTCATAATCAAATTAAGTGTAGGAATAGGAAAACCAAAGCTCTTAAGGGTATGAGCTAAAAACCTCCAGTCAACTCTGTCATAAGCTTTCTCCAGATCAATCTTAAAGGCCAGTGTGCCTTTCTTTGATTTAGTCTTCTTCATAAAGTGGAGGACTTCTTGAGCAATAATGATGTTGTCAGGAGTTCCTCGTCCCGGAATAAATCCTCCTTGAAGCGGGCCAACAATCTCCGCAAGATGAGGACGAAGCCTATTAACAAGGACCTTCGTGATGATCTTGTAAACTACATTGCAGAGACTAATCGGCCTGAAATCTTTCATAGATACCGGTGATTCAACCTTTGGAATGAGAACCAGTAAAGTCTCCAACATTCTCGGATCAAGAGTAACACCGGAGAATGCCTGCTTAACCATCTTCCAAACATCAAGACCAATGATCTCCCAATATTCTTTGAAGAAGAAAGCTTGAAACCCATCCGGACCTGGAGCTTTAAAAGAGTTCATGTGAAAAACAGCTGTTTTGACTTCCTCCATAGTAACTGGTGCCGTAAGATTATTGCTAGCTTCCTCATTCAGAGAAGGCAGAGGCACATCACCAAGGCAACCCAAATCAACATCATCCAAATGACAGAATAAGCTTTTATAGAAAGACTCTGCTTCTTGACTCAGAACTTCTGGATCAGTTTCCCACACTCCATCCTTGAGAAAAAGACCATGAATCTTATTATGCTTCCTTCGCGCAAGAGTTTGAATATGAAAGAATCTTGTATTCCTATCCCCGAACCTTACCCACTGCTCTCTGGACTTTTGGAACCATATGAGCTCTTCTTGCACTAGAGTATTATTATAATCATCAAGCAACTGTTGCTCTTTCTGACGCAAATAAATACTATCCACCACTTCCAAACGCTTTTGTAAATAATTAATCTGCTGCTCTAATTCACATTTCTTAACAAAAATGTTACCAAATACCTTCGAGTTAAACTCTAGTGAATTCTTCTGTACTTCTGAAAGCTTGCCATGAATTCCTCTATTACCAGACCACCATGACTGGTTCACAATATCTTTATACCCAGGATGAGTAGCCCAAGCAGCAACAAATCGGAAAGGTCGATTCCCTTTAGGCTGAGGACGACCTTTACAACGCACCAGAATAGGGCAATGATCAGACTGAAGCCTATTTAAAACTTTTGCATAAGCCTCTGGAAAGATAGATAACCAACTACTATTTATACAGACTCGATCAAGCTTTTTTGCCACGTCAACATAATTTTTCACCCTCCTGTACCAAGAAAACTGCCTCCCGATAGTCTTCAGATCAAACAAACCACTATCCCCTAATGAAGTAGCAAACATGTCTGCTCTTTGATGAGAAAATTGACAGCCCTTAGATTCATGAGAGAATTTGACTTCATTAAAATCACCAAGAACAATCCAAGGTCCTTGAAAAACCATGGATTGTGCAACAAGATAATCCCAAAGGAGAACCCTTTTATTAAATTGAGGACTGCCATAAATACCACTACACCTCCAAATTAAATTATCAAAGTGAACCTCAACAGTAACACCCTGATCAAAAGCATCAATGAACTTACAACAAACATCCTTCATAGAGGATAGAAATCAAATACCTCCCTTATGCCCCTGTGCCTCTACTATACCAACAGAGTGATACCCCAACCTTTCCCAAAATAATTTTAAATGCTGAAAAGGGGAGTGAGTTTCAACCACAATAAAGAAAACATGTCTAAATTTCCTAACAAGTTCCTTACAATGCACCCGGGCTAACTTATTAGAAGCACCCCTAATATTCCAAACAATCATATTTAAACTATCCATAAATAATAGGGACAGAATAAATAAGAACATAAACTCTAAACAGAATCACCAACTTCAATAGGTGGTTTGTCCTGCGGTACTGGCACACTCTGATCCTCAATAATTGCCACCTTTGGACCCCCTGACACTGCACTTGCCATGCTTCCATCTACTAAGGTTTCCTCCGTTGTGCCACCATTTTTATCAACTGGCGAGTTCTGCAAGGAGGAAGGCCGAGGACGCTTCCGTAGAGAAATTCCACGACGTGTAGGAGTTCTGCGCGATGGAGATGGCGCAATTTCATGTTTTTCTTGCTTCCCCATCCTAATGCCAGTTGATTTGCCTCCATCACCATGCAAATTGGGCCTTGGAACCCTTCTCGAACCAAACTTGTGCTGCTTTCCATCTTGGTCCTTCAAACCTGATGACTGGCCCATTGTAAATTTTTTCTTACGCAGCACTTGTTGCCAGCCCTCTCCATCATCCATGCATGCCTCATTAACAAGACCATCAGGCACGTGAGGAGCCAATGATTCCGTAACCACATCCTTCCCTTTAACAACTCCTAATTTCTCACCCAAATCACGAGCTTCTGATTCAGCTTCTTTTTGAATCTCATGATTGTTGTGTGGCACTAGCGTTGGGGCTTCATTATTTTTTCCATCACCAAAGGAATTTATGTTTCCTTCCAAGGACTCCTTCTCCATGCACAACGATTTATCATGCCCATACCGTGCACAAGTAGCACAAATCAACTGTAAACTCTCGTACTCCACTTCATAAGTCACACCCTCCACTATAATATGTTTGATTACAGGCAACTCAAGATTAATTTGAACACAAGCTCGGGCATATTTTCCTCTTTCTGCGAGCTTAGTAGCCAAATCTACTTTCATCGGAATCCCAATTGCAGAAGCAATTCGCAGCATTGCTTGTTACTGGTAGCACCAAATTGGAAGTCCCGAGACTCGAATCCATACCAGCGTTGATCCAAAGGATTTTTCGCATGGCCTAAAATCCACATCCCATGGCTTTACTGCAACATAGTGACCGTCTATCAACCACGGGCCACCAAGAATGACTTTCTCACGATCCCCAGCAATATCAAATTTAACCAAAAAATATCCAAATCCCACATCCAACAAATCAAACCCTCCTTTGATGCGCCATATTATCCGGAGCTTATGCATGAGAGCCGTGTAGCCATAATACTTATCCAACACCTTGATCACGATGGCTTCCTTACAAGGTTCAGCTAGACAGCTCTTTGCCTCCTTGGTAAAACTGACACTTGGTGGACGAGAATCACCCTGCTTACCTGTCACCGTTGCGATACCATCCCCAGATAAAGATCCTACTAATGCAAAGGCTTTAAGCTTTTCTGCACCAATGACTTTATCTCTAAAAGAGACCTTGGATGGCTTTTCTAACCCCTCTCGAGAAGAACCCTCCTTAACACCGGATACACACCCACCTACGCTCTCCCCCTTATCTCTTCCGATGGCATGGCCATCTTCCTCACCGTGTTTCACCCTCAACCGCTCGCCCCCGCTTTCTCCTTAAAATTTCTTGATGTTTTGAAATGGATTTGGAATATATTAAAATTAAAATTAAAATATTTTACTAAATCACAGAGAGACACGTGGACATAACGGAAGAACAAAGGAAAAAGAAGTGAACAGAAAAGCAGGAAGGAGAAAAGAGTTTAGCAATGGAATCGAAACTGGAAACTGGAAAGTGAGAACGTAGAATTCAATTGGAAGATGGACTCAGCGGAGGAGCGAGCAGTGAGAGATTTCATCGCAAAGGAAGTCCCCGACTGGAACGACGACGTCGTTTCGGTGGCGAGGTTCAAAGCATTCTCCGGCCAGAGATCCGATTGGCAGCCCAGGTTCCTCTTCTGGAGACACTTGATCCTCAAAATCGCCACTCACTTTCGCCTCCTCTTCATAAAACCCTCCCAGGTCAGTTAATTACTACTTTACTACTACTACTACTACCACCACCTCCATTTTTTAGGGTTTTCCAAATTTCAATTTCTCCGCCTCTTACCTTTAATTTTGGCTGTTATTTGCAGGTTAAGAGTGTTTGGTTTAACCGAGGAGGGTTAACCCCCTTATGTCTTGACCACGTTCTGGTCAGTCTCTCTTTCTCACTATAAAATTCTCATTCGTTTTACTGTTTTTCTCTTAGTTTAGTTTAGTTTTCAATGCCGGTGGAGTCTCATTTAAATCTTAATATCAATGATAATTACTGGAAGTGAAGCTAGGTCATAGCTGTTAAGGATATATAGGATTCATTCTTTCTAATGTTTCTATGAGGCTCAAATATTAATTTGACATACACACATGATACATGGATACGACAATTATACATCACATTGTAACGATAGGGTAACCAATAGATTGAAATAAAAACCTGAATTATAAAAGGAAATACAGAAAAATTGACTTCAGTATTCGTATAGATGCACTTATCTAGTTCATTGTTATAAAAGTATCTATTAATGTAGATGTAGATACCTACGATTACATATGTCTTGGAACATCTATGGCATTTCCCTTCTTTCCTTCTTTTTCAATTGTGATTTGCGTAAAAAGAAATTATTTCTTTCAAAGGATAATAAATTAATAATTATTACGCTGCTTGACTTAACTTGCTGCTTAAAACCAGTTGTTTGCTTTTGAGTTTTTTTTTTTTTTTTTGGCTTTACATGTGTTCAGTTTTCAGTCTCTAATGTATAATGAAGGTGACCTCACAAGAATTGTGGATCTTGCGGATCCAACAAGTGGACGATTGTCCCAACTATTCAGAAAAGTTAGCAACTTAGTAGCAAGATCAACTCCGGATATTATGTCTGAAGAATTTGTCATTTTAACTTCTCTGCTTCAGGTAATTTACCCATCCTTTCATTTCAACAGCTTTTCTTCTCATATGTTTATTCATTTCAATTCCTCCAGCACATGTTCTATGAGTTTTTTATCTATCATATGAAGTTTTGACTGAGAGAGTCTGAGATTGAGTAACTTATATTGCACTGTAACCCACAAAAAGTACATTTTAGTATTGGTCAAAGAACGGTTCAATGTCAACATTTAGTATCTGGCATTGTGTGATATATCATATGGATATATGAAATTCTTCCTACATTTTATGTGTAGAGTAAGGCTGCTGAAGTTGTCAAACATCTATCTGAAAGTCACTGGAATTCATCATGTATCATCACAATGAAGAAATTCCAGGACATATGTGGAGGGCCTGATGAAGCATCTGCAATCTTGAGGTATATGTCAGGATGTGGTACAGCAAAGTATCTTAAAGTCCATAAGAAAGAATTTGTAGAGGTACGGAAACTTGGATATCTTATTATTCTATCTTAGGCATGTTTTTCTTTAAATAAGTTAATTGACATTTCTGATAAGCTAATGGAAGCTATTCTAAGTTTTGGCTTTGATTAATGCCGCTCAAGATTCTTTTCCTGGGTATTATTAATACCGATTTACTTTTTATGGTTGAAACTCTTTTCTTATTTCAAGTTTGTATTTTACAGGGTGTAAAAATTTCTCCTTCAGCTTCCACATTATCTAGCATATCTAATTTAGACTATGATGTCTTGTACTTGATCTGGACAACTGAGAGGCTTCAGCAGCAACTAGACATGATTGACAGACGTTATGAGTCGTAAGTTTTTGTTTACAAGTCTTTATATTTGTATGTAACCTTAAGGTGCTTCTAAATATACCAATCAAAATTGGAGTAAATAAAACAAAATCTTCATATATTTTGCCTTTCTTATTCCAAAGTCAATTATTGCTATTTTATCTTAGTTGATATACAAAGTAACATTCTCGTTGTAAAGGATATGATAAATTATTATCATATGATTATCAGGTTATCCTTTTGTGGTACTGTCACATGACCTGATAACCAATCACATATAAAGTATCAATCAACTCAAATTGATTTACTAAAAAATAATTTGAAAATATTTATGCACAAGACAAATGGTGTTTACAAAATTACAATTAAGATTCAAAAGCACTCTTGGTTTTATAGCACACACTGTCTTTCCAGTTTACAGATGTTGTGTAGGGATGTTTGCTCAAAATTTGCCTCACAGATTGATTCTTTTAGGTCAAGAAAGTCAGCGTTGGCTTCTCTACATTCAGGGAACAAAAAATTGGCCCTTAGGCATGCAAGGGAGCTTAAGCTGGCCACTCAGAGTAGAGATAAGTGTTCATCACTTTTGAACAGAGTACAGGAAGTACTTGGTGTTATTGCAGATGCGGAGGCTACCAAAAAGGTACAACTTCAAATATTCTTTTGGACTAATCAGTTTATATCAGATTCTGAAGATTGCATTCAGCTGTTGATCCATCATTTGCTACCAGATATCTGAAGCTATGCAGATTGGAGCCAATGCAATTAAAGAAAATAAGATTAGCGTGGAAGAGGTTGATCTCTGTTTACGAGATCTCCAAGAGAGCATTGATGCACAGAAGGAAGTGGAAAAGGCGCTAGGTATATTTTTCATATCTTCTGTGGCAAGCATTTAAATTGTGCTTTTCATTTTTCTTTAATGATGGGTTTTGTAATAGATATAGAACCCCAAGGATTTTTCGAGATTGTTGTAATGTCCAAGTCCAATGTCTATTTTTAGCATTCGTGTTTTTATTGGTTGTTGCTTTGTGTCAACTGCAGAACAAACTCCATCTTACACGGATGTCGAAGATGAAGATATCCAAGACGAATTGGAGAAGTTGGAGTTGGCTATTGAGAAAGAGGCTCCAGTTCCTGCAGTTGAAAAGGCGTTTGGCACCACAGAAGAAGGAAGAGCAGCTGCAGAAGCCACTGAATTTATCAATGAGGCTTTCTCAAATCTCAGGCTGTCAAATGGTGCATCTGTGAAGCAAGGTATCACTAAGGAGGGATCAGAGGGTGACAGAGAATCAAAAAAATTAGAAATGGAGGCTGTGTAAACTATAAAGTCTTAAAAGAGAAAATTATGTTGTGCACTTGTGCTTCACCCTCGCCTATGTCAAAATTACCCATATTTTGGGGGACTTCGCACGTCTTTATAACTTAGTAGTTCATTTTTTAGATTTACTTGTGATGACTAGATGCATTTTCTGATAGTTGTACAGTAGTTGTGCATAAATCTTGAATTATATGTCTCTCAACCAAATAAAACACTTAATTTGTTGTATGGCATGCCATTTATTCTTCAGAAAGAAACTCGTGTATTTGGAGAAGGTCTAGTGTTATATCTCTGCGGACCAAAAAGATGGTCAAGACCAATTAAAAAAAAAACTACAAACTTGTCATCACCAAATAAATATTAGTGGTTTTGGACGAGTTTAATGTTCAACTGAAAGTGAAAGCAATCAGATAAATGAAAAAAAAATGAATATTTATATATATAAAATAACATCTGATAAATAAATAAATACAAGGCAAGAGTACGTGGTGATTGGTGAACATGATAGCGGAACGCAAATGCTAAAGCTATCCCTTTCAGTTATGACTTATGAGAACCAAGGCCAAAAATTTACGAAAGAGCTATTTTCTTCTTTTTATTAATGTAATGTAATGTTTCTATGATTTTCTTCAAAACTCAAACTTCAAATTATTAAAAATCTTGATTTCTTAATAAAGTAAAGCCGTGATGATAAAATGCTAGAACATGACAACTAATGAAGGTTACTCAAGTTTGTGTGGGTCATTTTGATGGGTACACGGTACATACATGTGAAAGCTGTAAAGCATGGAATGAAGCAGCACTATCTTGATTTGTGTAAAGTGTTAACCAACTTTACGCTATCAACTACTTTACATTATTCTGCTATTCCATTCCATAATTATTCTTTTCCTCCTGATTGATGATTGTGGGAAAATAGAAGGGGTAGCTGCTGCTAGTTGTGTGTTGGTGAAGGGAAACCTGATCACCATTATTGATTGCTTGAACATGTGAGACATCTAGACTGGAAGAATTGGCGATTGACAATGGCGCAATTGGTGGAGTGGGATTGATGAAAAGTGGTGATGGTGGCATAATCATAGGCCTCATTTGGTTGAAGAAACCATCAAACATGTTTTGATGGGGAATGCCTGTGCCTGATGATGGCCTATAACACATTAACTGATTATGATGATTATGTAACATCATCAATGGCATGCAAAGTCCTCTCCCCATTGACATTATCTGCAAACATATACATATGCAACAATGTTTCTATATATATAAGATATCTCAACACTAATTATGAACTTGAATTAGCTAGATAGAGGATTAATTAATAGTAAAATTAACCTGCAACTGAAGCTTCAGGGTCTTAAGATAGTCAATTGCATCATCAAGAGTTGAAGCTTTATCAATCTAACATATACATTATTGGCATTCACAATGAGAAAAATAAAGTTGGGAATATAATGAACACTAGAGACTAGTGACACACCTTATTGCAATTGGGTATGAGTTCTTTCAATGTATGAATCCTCTTGTTGACCCTGTCAGATAAATTATGAACCTCTGGGTCCCTGCTTCTCTTGGCTCTGGTACCTGCAGCTGGTGTTTCCTTTGCTATTATTACATCTTCTGTTTCTTCATCATCCTGCATGAATAGATAATAATGTATTATAGATACTATAGGCCACAGGGTGGTTGTTCCAGCTTCTTCACTTACATCATCACTTATATATGTTGTGGTGTCATCATGATCATGATCAGTGATGTTGCTGTATTCCTCATGCTGCTTCCTCATAATACCAATGTCAGGGTCGTTTGAGGCTCCAATAGAGCTTACAGGGGAAGATGCTACTACCAAGTGTTGCTCAATATTATTATTACTATTGTAATTAGGTGGTGGTGGTGCTGCTGAACTTGATGAGGCTCCATGATATGGTTTTTGAGCATGAGAGTGTCGATCAAGTGGTTGTACCTGATGAAAAGGTGTTTCTTTGAGTTCTTGTGTTGCTGCTTTGTTATTATTAGAAGAATCAATCACCACAGATGAATGATCATGACCTTTACTACTAGTGGCAGCAGCAGCAGCAGAAGAAGATTTGTTGAGTAAGAGTGAAGGAACCAAGAAGTTTGGGAAGTTCACCATTCCTCCTCCTAATGATGTTCTCTGATTATTATTATTATTGCAAGTACCCAAGTGCTGTAGTGTGTGTGATTTTGTTGTTGCTTGTGCTGAACCTGAAAAATCTATTATTCTTGGTTTCTTGCACTGTTGTGATAAGGAGGAGGAATATGTATTACTAATGAGTTTGAAGTTTGAAAATCCTTGTTGGATCTGCTTCTTGCTTTGATCCAAAATTGAGGAGCAGTAAAATCTCTCTAACTTTGCTGCTCTTTCTTCCACTGCTGCTCCTCTTCCTTGCACTTTAACTTCACCATTTTCCCATACCAGCTCACCAATATCCTTATTCACATGCCTTGATACATAAATAAAAAATTCAATTAACTAAGCAAAGTTGACAACAATTCAAACAAGGATATATCATATGATGTATTTTGTACCAATTAACTTACAACAAGGAGGAGCTTCTTGTCATCCCTGTGCGGCTGGAGTTGAACATATTCTCCCCCATTAATGGATTCATCAATCGGAGTACCTACTTGTTAATTACTTGTAACTCAAACACACAACTATATAGTCATGTCTTGCTATTTGCTAAGGTGAATATGAACGAACATTCTGGAAACTAGTACCGGTAACAAAATAATTTACTGCATTATCCATGTGGCATGCGTGAAAGTCATATCTACAATCCTATACTGAAAATTGAATTCCTATTTCCTAGTACTTGATAAAAAGATTCAGGGGCTCACACAAGATTCATGCACTTCTCTCTGAAAACGACATACCATGTTCTTCCCATCCAATTTCAATCACTAAAATTACAATAATTTATTTTTATGTACTAATTGTAAAAAATAATTATTTTTTTTTACCCTGTAGATTTACACCTGCTCCTACCAAAAAACAAAAAGCGGAGTGCCGACAAATTACTATGTTGATAGTAAAATGAAACATACACGTAACACTAAAGTTAATTTATGAACAGAGATTGAGATAAGATGTGTAGTATAGTAGGTCTCCAATACTATCATCATTGGTGGATTTTATTTATTGAGAGCTAAACCTAGAGACATATAAATATGGGGAAGGTATGCATGCACCACAAAAGAGGGGGCCACAGGGGGACTACTATAAATGATGCAACATAGAGGGAGACCAAGTGGGATTGGTTCTGCTTTCCCACTTTCACGTGAAACTCACGTGCCCCTTCATCCTCTTGTCTGTACTTCGAATAATCCTGAATGCAACACCACACACAATCACTCACTCACAGTCTTCTTCCGACACCGTATGGACTTTTGTCATATTATTTTATCTATCATTAATTTCTAAATGACTCGTCAACTGTTTCACTACTCAAAGTCATCGTCATAACATGCACCCAAAACTCATGTAACCTTATCTCCTTCCTCTCTTTTTTTTCTTTCTTTTTCTTGTTTTTCTCCTCAGCCATACTTCATCAATAATGCATTTTTTTTTTCCTTTTTTTCTTTTTATTTGTTTGTTACAATTGGCAGAAACGTGCTTCTATTAGTCAGGGAAAAAAATATGTTTGTTTGTGTGTCACTAAATTGATAAAAAAAATATTTTTTTAATATTTTTTTTTATTTTTTAGCGTGTTTGGTAAATTTTTAGTGAATTTTGTTAGATAGACAATGACTTTTGTGAACAATGTGAACAATGAGCTCTAAAATTGGCCCAATAAAGTAAAAATACAGTACACTCCCAAATTACCCACCTAAATCTTAATATTAGAATAATCATCCGCACACCTAATGAATTGAACATCCGATATATTCATTGTTCACATTATTTAGTATTTTCATTGTCTACTTATACTTTTCCATTTTTAGTAGTAAAAGTATTAGAAAAAAAAAAGGATTTTGCTAAGTAGACAATGATTTTCATGAACAATGTGAACAATGAGTTCTAGAATTGACTCAATAAAATAAAAAAAACACTTCATTCTCAAATTATCCTCTAAATCCTAACATTAGGATAACTATCTGCACACCTAATGAATTGAACATCCACCCATTATTAATTTTGCATGAGTAAATCGAATCAAAAGGAATAACCATCCAATTGTAAATAATGAACATAATCATCTGTATACCTATTAAATTGAACATTCGACAAATCCATTATTCACATTATTTAGTATTTTCATTTTTTACTTATACTTTTTCATAAAAGAAAATATCTTTTGTGAGAAGCTACAATTTACATATTTTTTTAAAAGATCTTTTTTTCTTAAAAAAAATATTTTCACATAATAAATAAATAAAAAATACTTTATATGATTATACCCAAACATAATTGATAAATAAAAAAATCTATTACGTAAAATATCTAAACATAAAATTATTTTTATTTTTCTATAAGATCTTTTAAAAAAAAAACTTAAAAATATTTTTTATAAAAAATTCACCTAAACAAATTCTTAGTTAATTAATATTAGATAATTTTAGAGTTTAAATTTATAATCTAGAATTTAGAATTAATATATTATAATATAAGATCTAAAATTAAAAATAAATAAAATAATTAAAAAAAAATAATTCGCTAACATTACTCTTGACACCGGGACGTCGCTTGGACCACTAATCTTGGCGAAGTTAAGAACCCCACTATGGTGACATAGTTTAGATTCACCAATTTTGGCGAGGTTAGCAACCCCACTATGGTAAAAATAGCCATAAACCCACTTTGGTCGCCCAAGCCAAGGATGCACCTCTTACTCTCAAAGAGTCCAGAGAAAAATAAGCACACAGCCTATTTTATATTCAAATCAAACTTCAACTCTATTTCATAAATAAAAGGTACATGACTTATTTATACTAGTAGGAGAAGGAAAAGCCTTCATAGCTTGAACGATGTGGGACTAATACATAACACAAAATTCACTATCCTAAAGAATATGGGACTTGTATTTCCTTATTACAATTAACTAATATAATTAACCTACTAACTCTACTTATTGTTCCTGCGTCAACTCTAGTCATATATATGTCCTACGGTCTTGGTGAAATGATAGGGTTAAATTTATAAATTTTGAAGAATTTACATAACGTATTTATATATGATTAGGCTTTTAGGAAAAGAAATTGATGACAACATTATTTAGTTTGTTACTTTGCAAGTTTCCATGCAAGTTTCCATTCCTGCGTGACGGCTCCAAAGTTTTTCCGTTGCGCTCAACAAGATTTCTTAAGTTGCTCCTCTCTCTCTCTCTCTCTTTCTCTCTCTGAGTAATTTGATTTACTTTATGATAATTTACTGATTGAATTCTTGGTAATGACTTTTATTGATGACAAATGGCGAGAATGGATCCTCTAACAGGCAATTAAGATCTCCATTACTTATGCAATCAGTTAGTAGAAGTCATTCGAGAGCTGCAACTGCGTTTCCCTCTGATGCATGTAAGTGATTGAATTTGTCTGCCACAGAGGAAAAAGTGCATTTTGTTGAGAGTAATTTTCAAAAACGAGAAGGTTTGATCACTCAGTCTTGCTCATATATTGGTATCTAATTTTGCATCATGTGCTGATATGAAATATATTGTTTTGGTTGTAAGTGATAAAAAAACTGCTACTGAAAGTGATTTCAAAGCATTCTTCATACTCATCTAATTATATTCTTTCTAATTAATCTATTGGATGTAGAGGAAAATATAGAATCACTTGTGAAGCTACTGGTTGATTACATCTTGGAAGCCAAAGAAAATATTGATGGAAACTTTGTTGCTTCTCTTCGTAATGAAAACATGGTAACGATTTTAATTAAAATTATCTCCTCAACATAATTATCTTGCTCTTAACGATTTGTTTCGAATGTCTAATGACAGAAAAGACATTATGACATATGACATTTATGTTCAAATGGTTGAGATTTACAATGAACAATTTAGAGACTTACTTACTGAGGACAAAACATATAATAAATTAGAGATTAGGAGCTACAATGATGATGGATTGAGTCTTCCTTATGCTACATTGCGTCCGGTAACATCTACAGCTGATGTTATGACCCTCATGAAACTCAGTGAGGTCAACCTTGCTGTCAGTTCTGCTACACTACTGAGCAATAGGAGTAGTCGTTCCCATAGGTAAGTTTTAAAAATTTTTCAGACCTTATAAGTTAAATTTAAATGTTTAATGTAGACACTGATAATAAAGGCTGTTTAATTCAGTATACTTACCGTGCATGTTCACGAAAAAGATACATGGAATTCATGGATCCAGGCTGAATTGCAAATCTTCGTTAGGAGGGAAGCCGGTACCATGTAAGTTAAAACCTTTAGAGCTGCCAAATTTCTATTAATATGTTTTGTAATTTCATCATACTAAGAACAAGGTTATGTTTAGATGAGAAGGAGAGAAATTCTAGAACACGCGCCTCCTCCGGCAGCGGCAAGGACCTCGAAACGGTGGTTGTAGGAAGACTTCAAGAGCCAAATATCAATGCTGGGGTGGTTGCTTCGACTCAAAGCAACCCCAACAGTTCCAAACCTCCAATTTAGTATTCTTTCTTTTTTGTTTTCTTTTTTTCTTCTGTGTTTCTTATAGAATCTTGGTGATTTGACAAACAGCTTTATTTAACTGACGATCTATGCTAAAATTTGGTCTAAGGTAGTCTATTTGTTGTATTGCCATTCGTATACTTCTGTGCATCTGTGTATGAGATGCTATGAAACTATCCACTTTTGCGCATTTAATGATTAATTTTGAGTCAATTTTCTTATGACTTGCAGATTAACTTCATCCCTTAATTTTGTGATGAAGGATTTCGTTGGACATCATAAAGACCAGAAAATTGTATATTACCACTGTTCACTAATAATTGTTAGTTTAGCAAAATTGGAACATTCTACATTCACAAATCAACATACTACCTGTACTTATGATTGTACTACTTATTTATGCACTGTTTATGGATTTCAACTTTGATCATTTGCCAAGTTTCATGTCTAATCATTTAATTACTTCTATTGGTGATAAAATATTCTGGTTGTCTATATTTTTGTTATAGTATATATGTACATAGATACATGTTTCTATCATTAGTATGTGTCGGCTGGTGAACTTATGAGATTACATTTACTGAAGTTCTAAAATTGATGCTATAATTTGTTGTGTACCATAGGCTAGTTATTTTATTCGTTTGATCAAATTTAGGCTTGATGTTTGTGTTGAGTTTTAGAATTCTGAAGCTCATACTTCACATTCAGTTTGTTTATTGTGTAGTAAATAGAACATTTTTTCTATTTATGAATTAGTGTAGTATGCATATTATTTCTATTTATCCGCCTATAATCGCTGATAGAAATGCAAGAAAATCCTTAGTTTTATGTACAATGTGGAATTTATTTGTGTGTGGTTGTTAAGGACTTTATCCCCTGCATCTAATAAGGATAGAGAAGTATGTTGTTGATAGATTTTTAGTTCTTATTGAGGTTCTAAGATCTGGTAAACTTTTGATTGTATCTTCTAATATTATTCATAAGTTATAGAAAAAAGATTTAATGGTTATAAGCTACTCCCAATGGGGTTGTGACTCTACCAGGTTGAGTACATTTTTATGATAAACACATGTTCATAACTCTTGCATTTCTTTTTCAAAATCAACCAGGTTCCTCGGCAAGATGACCAGTTTCACAGGTTCATTGAGGTTCGGTTTCTTCTCTTCTTAGTTCTTATCAATAAAAAAAAATACTTGAGGGTACAAAATGAATTAGGGGCATAAAAACTATTTACAAATATTAACAAACAACAATAAAACCTTATTACATAGACTAAACGACTTAAAATAAACACATAATTATATAAAATAATGCTACAAGTTCAATCTTCAAAGAGAATCGAATCTCATGAATGCAGCCTTATTATTATTATTATTATTATTATTATTATTATTATTATTATTATTATTATTATTATTATTATTATTATTATTATTATTATTATGCTACTTCATTCACTGCACTGAGTCACCGAGCATACCAACGTAGTAGCAGTTATTAAATAGCTACTACTTTTAAAGCTCTTATTTATTTATGTATATTTTATTTGAGAACTTGGTATTGCGCGTCTCGAAGTGTAGTTATTTAAAATGACGTTGGCATGAGAAACCATGATACTTTGCTTAATTGTATGCTAATTTTTTCTTTTTTTCCTTTTGTAATTCAAGGGTAGGAGAATAACTTCAAACAGACGAAGGGATCTTGACCAAGTTACTGGGAGAGCTCTGATTTTTCCTTGAGAATGGCATCATACTATTGAGAACTAATGGTGGCCCTCTATTAGGATTTAATTTTACTCTGGAGACAATATCTTTTTTTTTCCACCTGTTTGTATCCATTCTAGCTAGTTTAGAATTTTGGGTGAGACTTTTGTTTAACATTACCATGTTATCACGTGTAAGACTGAAACAGATGGAGTTATTGATTTTTATGAAAAGAGTTATGCATTTAGTTTAATTTTTAAGGAATATATTACTAAAATTGAATCTTGAATTATGCTGGAGCATCAGAAGTTTGAGAAAGAATAAAATAAATAGTAAATTTGGTTGAATATCCGAGACTTTCAAATGTCATTAATTAATTTAGCAAATACTAGTAAGGTTGATTTTAAATTGTATAGTAATTTACGAGTGTATGTCATTTGGCAAGGATTCTAACTGATAATAATTTTCAAGAAAATATACGTTTGCCTTGGCATGGAAAAGTCATGAGTTATGAATTATGATCAATACTAATGGGAAAAAACAAAAGATAATGAATAGCTAGTATAGATTTAAACATTTTGGAGGAAGCAAGCAATATAAATATTAAGTAAAAGAGATTAAACTAACAATTCTAAATATAAACCAAATATGATTACATGGCAATTATAGATTTTTAATTTTTGTTTGAATTTTATTGCTTATACTTATTGTAATTCCTGGTAGCAGAGTCAATGACATTATGCAGTATCAAGTTTTGGGGCCTTAGAATCATATCCGACGCAAATCGCATCCTTGTAGCATCATTAACGTACAAAATATAAATATTTTAAGTTACCAACAAAACCATGCACACTATTAAATGAGGTACTATGTATCTTTTTTTCTAGCAAAAGAAAATTATATTTATTATATAACTATATATCTTCTTGTAGTTTGTCATCTAAGTTGTCACTCATACCCCACAGTCATTACTGTGTTAAATAAGACGCAGTTAGCTTATGCAGATAAATATTTCAAAAAGAAAAATACAAATACAGATATTCCTTACAAGTCAGGAGCTTGTTCTCCTATTTCTAGCATATCCACAAATGCAAATTTAAGTATCTGCGGCTTAAATAGAGTGTTTTATTTATAGAACGACTCATACTTGAGCATATCTTTCAGATATTTAGCCTATTCATGTAGGAAAAAAATTAAATAAAGGATAAAATTTGAAACTTTTAAAAAATATCATAATTTAAAAAAAATGAGAAAAGTTAATTTACCAATTTTACAATAGTCGATCTCTTTCCCTCTTTATTTGAAGCAATCGGTAGGGAGTCTAGCAGAATTATTTGATGATTGCACAAATAAAAAACAACTAAATATCAATGCATGTTGTTCTCGTTGACAGGTAAAAAAATCTAGTACCAACTTTCACGTATTAGGATATTACTAGATACAAAAATTTTAAAAACAAAAAGTATAGCTCAGTTCATAAAGATAAAAGCCATTAAACAATGAAAAAAATACAATAAATTTTATACCTTTTTTAGACCTTTATTAACTTTTTTTATGAATTCTTTTTTATAATATTTCAACAAAACTTTAATTTTAGTATCACATTCCAGTATGAATTGTTGAATTTAATAATTAGGGGCTAAATCAGTGACAATAATTATACAATAAGATAAAATAAATAAAAATAGTAACAAACCTAAAAAGGAGATGGTGTACCGAAAACATAGCTGGCAAATACCAATGTGTTTGATATCCTATTCCTTTCTCTTGCACAGTTAGCATAGTAGCCACCAAATCCAATACTTATGTGGTAATTAATAAATTTATTAAGAATTGAAAGTATGCTAGAGATAATAACTTAATTATGCACTTACATCCCCATGCACCCATTTCTTGGAAATTAATGACTTGAAATTGTCACAAGTTCCGCTAAACTTGTTTGTTATCACCAATACCTCATCACTACAAACATGAAACACATTAATATTGTATCATTTTTTAAAGTTTTAATATATGGATAATGAGATACGTAACCTTCTTTTATTTGGTGAAAACACATAGGTTGCCATTTTAATATCTAGGTCATCCAAATCTATGTATGCAGGAGGCTTAAATAAAACTGGGATCTATTGCAAAATAAAAAAAAATGGTAAGATTATTAAGTTATGTAACCTTAGATGATTGATGCAAATTCTTGTGATATACAAACTTACAGATGGCCATTCAATTCTCCATTTATTGTGCTCAGTCATTTTGTTGTATAGGGAATGCATGCTAATAGAATATCCACTTGATGTACTCTTTTTTAAGAGTGTCTTTTGCTCTTCGGTTAGAGATTTGTGTGAGGCCCTCAGTATAGTTTTTTTATTTTTTAAAAATTTGTCTTTAATGGAGACAGTATTCACACCAATCATATTCTTAGACAAATATGGATTCCAGACAATTCTTCTCTTGGCCGTAGATACCTTCTTATCGTGTACACTTGTATGCTTTGATGCTTTCTTATTTGTACCAGAGTCAAACTGATGATGTTGTGGAGACTTTAGCAGTTTAAAAATTTCATCGGTATCTCTTGAATTAGTAGATTGAAAAAGATATAAGAGAGTAGGAGGCCAAAAATTTGTGACAGTTGAACCTACGATAAGTGATGGTGGAAATAGGTTGTATAGCGATGGATGCATGGTTGTCGGAGATTGGTTAGAATATACTGCAACAGTATAAAAATCGTGGTATATTGATTAGAAATATTGGGGTATGTGAGGTATATAGTTGAAGTACAAATAATATAAGAGTTGGTTATCAATAACATTAATGCTAACCTCTCTCGTGTCTCTTTTTTTCTCGCTACGTTAAGGTTGTCCAAATAATTTTCGCTTACCCATGTCAAGCACCCAAGCATATATGTAACACAATTAGAATAATATTGTGAATATAATTTTCTAACGACATGTTAAAATATATCTTTATATATAGTTTAAATTTTTGCTTGCTCAGTCTTTATTTTTGAGAAATTATCTTTTAAAAAGATTTTATTATTGCATATTTATATCATATCATATAATTACAAAGTATGTGCATCTTTTATGAGTGTAATTTAAAAAAAAATACTATTTAAAGTAGATATTATTTTTATTTTAAAATTATTCAAAGTAAATATTATTTTTATAATTTATTATTACTCTTCGTGATAATAAATATATTATTTTTTAACATTATATATTATTGAAAACTTATTATTTTTATTGAGACATTATTCATAGTATATATTATTATTTAAATTTACGTTATAATAAAAATATAATTTTTAATAATAAATATATTTTTTTAAAATTATATATAACTAAAAACTTATTATTTTTATCTAGAAATTATTTATGATAGATATCAATAATCAAACTTATTACTACTCTAGTGATATTATCATTTAAACTTGTAATTTTTATATATAATATTGATTTTGACTGAATATATGATTTATTTAAAAATAAAATCTGTATGATTTATTTTGATTATAATACTAATAAGATTGTCAATAATTAGATTGAATTTATATTTAATATAGATTCACTTTAAAATGATATATAATAGCGACTCTCTTTTATCATTATTATGTATTTTTTCTAAAACACATAAAATCATAAGCTAATTATAATGGTAAAAACACGTAGAAATAATCAGACTGCTTCTGTTGAGGCAAGTTCTATTCCTAATATGAAGAACCATCAAGAATCAATAGAAATTTTGAACATGTACGTAATAATTATTATTTTTATTGTTCTTGTTTTATAAATTTGTTCTCAATATTCTTTTATTTTCTTTTAATAACGAGCCTTTTCATTCACTTCTTCAATTAAAAAAATATGAATTATATTGTAATATTAATTAATTTAGTTATATAAATTTATCTCAAAAGAAAACGGGAAAAAGATTTTTTGTCATTCATAAACCTATCCAAATCCTTGTTATTCTAATCAATCCCGTTTTTTGGCATTATTAACATGTTTCTCTTCTTGTTATTTAAATCTAGCATATAAGAATTTTTGGATTTGATTCATGTATGGCCCTTTGTTACCATCTCTCTTCTGTTGACTTACAGGAAAATTCTTTGATTTAAAAATATGTGTATGGTATTATTTTTTACTATAAAAAATATTAAAAAAAAGATGCCTAAAAATTATAAAATAAAAATATGAGCATACATGATATGATTATGTATTTTGGCAAAAAAAAAAGTAAAAAGGGTTTAGGATTTGGTCACTCACTCTTCGCCGTCGTGACTCACTCACTCTCACTTTATCACTGTTCTGCCTTCTGCGCCTTTGTCATCTGTCCTACACCACCGTTCTCTCTGCTGGTCGCCTGCGTCTCCTTCGTCTAATCGGCTTCACACATAGTTGCACATAATTTTACTATCTCCGTTGCTTCTCTTTATTGTCGCAAATTCGCTCTCTTTTCTGCCTTGCTGTCTTGCCGTAGTTCGTTGCGTTGTCACCGTTTATCGTGTCCTCAGCAATTTGTCCTACTATGCACACAGTCGCACACGTCCCTGGGTTTGTTCCAAAGTGGTGACAATGACATGTCTCTTATATCTAGACTCTGGTTACGGTGAATTTAGATTTGTAATTTGATGAATGATTTTTTATGTTCTACATTTGGGTGTTTATTGTGAATTTCAATTTGTCATTTGATTAATATCTCACTATTATCTTTATTTTTACATCCTTGTTAACTTTTTTTTAGCGTTACAGTGAACACGATCCATTGAAGGACAAAGTGACTTTGGATTCATTAGCCAATTCAATTGGTCAATTGATTTAACTAGTCCAATCTCTTGTTCAACATTTGGAAAATAATTCTAGCTCCCCCTCTAAGGTGTTTAAGGTCTTTGGTTCCAATTCTAATACTCTTACTCAACAAGGTAGTGCATCGAGTAATCCATTGTTGCTATGTTCTATTGAGAACGCAAAGACGGATTTGTCTACTACTAAAAAAAAGAAGAGACTCACTTGCTCCAATTAATGTTCTTGGACTAGAGCTACCTATTGTGAGTACTAAGTAATAAGTAGTTTAGTTTTTATTATTATTATTTCAATAGTAATAGGTTTTTTTATATTTAGTGGGTGTGACGTCGGGATTTTTGCCAGTAAAGAATGTCATAAAAACAGTTGCGTTGTAGATATAGTCTCTAAACCGACAAAAATCCCTTTCGTACAAACGTTTTGGTTGTCACAAGTAACAAACCCCTTTTTAAATTGATAACCGAGTATTAAACCTCGGGTTGTCTTCTCAAGGAATCGCAGGGAAGTATGTTCGTATTATTGGTTATGAGTTTGTAAATTGGGGTTTAGGAAGTAAGGTGGGAATATGTTATATGACAAGTAAAATAAAATAATAATAATAAAAATAAACTCTTGGCAAGGTATGAAGACTGGAGGTCCTATCCCAGTTATCCTTATCAATTGTAACGAGAATTGGATTTTTCTCCCACTTTATTAACCTCTAACTATGAAGGTAAGTTAAGTGGATGAATTAATTCTTGAAGAATTCCAATTCTCAATCAACAATGAGTTTGATAACTCAAGAGTCACCAATTATTTAACCAAAGCCAAAAGGGAGAAAAATATCTAAATTAAATTAAAGGCAAAGCAATCTTAAATCTGAAATACCTCAAATAATATTAATTAAGAAAATCATAACATGAATGTAGCATAAGCCAAATAGGCAACATAACTAATATAAGCATTAAAGTATCTGAACGTAAGAGATAAATATAAAGTAAAAGAACGTTGAACCTGGGATTGAGAGTCACTCCTAAAACTAAGAGAAATCCTAAATCCTAATCCTAAGAGAGAGGAGAGAACCTCTCTCTCTAAAAACTACATCTACTCCTAAAATTGTGAATGGTGTGAGCCTCTTTATGAATGGATGCAGTCCCCCACTTTATAGCCTCTAATCTGTGTTTTCTGGGCCGCAAACTGGGTCAAAAACAGTCCAGAATTCGCTGGTTTCGAATTTTTGCCATGCTGGATTTTCGTCATTGCAATGCGGCCGCATGGATTACGCGGTCGCATCGCTTAGCGTCAGAGGAACTATAGCATATTATATATCAAATCGAAGCCCCGGACGTTAGCTTTCCAACGCAACTGGAACCGCGTCGTTTGGACCTCTGTAGATAAAGTTATAGCCGTTTGAGTGCAGAGAGGTCAGGCTGGACAGCTTAGCAATTTCTCCAACTTCTTGCATTCCTTCCACTTTTGCATGCTTTCTTTCCATCCTCCAAGCCATTCCTGCCTTATAATATCTGAAAACACTTAACACACATATCAAAGCATCTAATGGTAATAAAAGAAGATTAATATTAGCAATTATAAGTCCAAAGAAGCATGCTTTCAATCAAAGCACATAATTAGGAAGGTAAATGTAAAACCATGCAAATAGTATGAATAAGTGGGTAAAGAGTAGATAAAAACCACTCAATTGAGCACAAGATAAACCATGAAATAGTGGTTTATCAGGGTGCATGTATCTTTTAGACCAACAGCTTCGATGAGTTTGGACAATACTGAACTTGCAATTACAGCATACTTATATGGTTATCTATTGGTGGATAAGTAAGTAAACTTAATCAGCATATTGTTTTTTAACAGTGTTGTGGATTTGTTTAGCTGAGATGTATTCAGGAGTTTGATGCCAGGCAAGCCAATTGATTCTCTTGTGCTACAGAGTTAGGCCTGGCAGCATGGACCCTATCCGCGGGTACCCAACCCGGTCGAGTAGGGTTGCCAACCCGATCCACTGTGGAGCGGGTTGGCTTGCGGAGCGGATAGGGTGCGGGTTGATCCTCAACCCTACCCGCCCTACCCGCACCCTCCATAATATGTATTATATATGTTTAAAAATGTTACATATGGGAGTTGAACCAAGGACCTTAAGAATATGCAAAAGGCTCCTGGCCACTGAACTAAATTTATAAATATGTAAACTTTACTTATTAAATTTATCAAAACTTTACAAAAGAAGGAGAGATCAATTCAAAAGCAAGAGCAACCCTCAGTCAAACAAATAAACGGTGTCGTTGTATGTTTAGGGTTGAAATAAAGAAAAGAAGCAGCCTTCAGTCCTTCACTTTCTCCTCTTCGAACCATGGAAGCCTTCGCACACTAAGCCCTAACCCATTCGCCGAACAGCTTCGTCTTCATCTCACTCACCGTCTTCGTCTGCACTCTGGGTGTTCGTCTTCTTCGCCTGTCTTCTGCTCGCCGTCGTCCTCGTCTGTCCTCTGCTCGCGCCGTCGTCTTAGTTTGGTCGCCGAAGGTCAGCACTGCCTGCTCACTGCTCTCTGTTCTTTGTTTTTTTTTTATTTTTTTCATGCGCTCTGGTTCTGGGTTTCTGCTCACTGCTCTATTCTTCATTTTGTTGTGTTAGGATTTTTGTGTTTGTGCTACTTGTTATTGAACTGTGTTGTGATTTTGTGTTTGTGTTTGTACAGATTCATCTGGTGATTCTGCTCGCCGCCTCAGATCGAAGGTTAGTGCTTGCTCACTTGTTCTTCATTTTTTTTTTAATTTTGTTAATGCTTTGCTTGGTATTCTGCTGTGCTGCTATTTTGTGGGTGGGTTGTAATTATTTTGGATTCTTCATTCAGATCGAAAATTTTACTGAGATTAATATAAACGGTGCAACATGAATGATGGTTCAGCTTTAATTTATACTGTCATATATTTAAATGTGGCATTAAAAAATAGAATGACGTTGAATAAATACTTTTGTAGGCTTATTAGTTTGAAAATGGCAGCAGAGATCTGAAAATTAAAGAGATTATTCCATTAAGAAATAATTAATAAAGTTTGAAATGATATGACATGAATTGAGTAGCTTTGTGTAGTGATGTGTTGCTTTGTGTAGCTTACCATGTTGTTATGTGCTGCATCGTGCTTGTTTTTTCCTGTATGTTATCGCCGTTTATGTATCTGCATCTTCTTCACTTGATCTGAGTTGTACTAGTCCTTTTTATTATCATTTTTCTTGTGGATTAAATGGAAAAATGTTGACTGCAATTGAATTATAGAGGATTAATTAGGATACTTTGTAGTTGTGATTTTTATGTTGTAGACTTAGCTATTTTTCTAATGGAAGTTAAGTTGATATAGAAAGGAACTTTTTTTTTCTTTTTATTTTATTTTATATGTATGTGTGTGTAAATTGTATATCTGATTATCTGTACAAAGTGTATTTAAACATGTCACATATATATATTTGTAGGGAATTCACTTCGAAATGTCAAGTACCAATATGGATGTAGTGGCACAAGATGTGGCTGCAGAAGAACAACAACAAGAACCTCTGGTGGAAGCAACTGCTAATTTTGTTCCAGATGAGTCCGCTTCGATTGAAAATAGCAACAAATCGAGTGTGAAGAGTGTTTATTGGCAATACTTTACTCGATTTCAAGAGGAAAAAGATTGGAAGGCAAAATGTAACCATTGCAAATCTGTTCTTGGAGCCAATCCAAGAAATGGAACTACAAATTTGAAGAATCACGTGCTCTACTATTGTAAAAAGATCAAATTAGCAAACTCTAGGCAATCAACAATTGCTGATTCATTATCTAAACATGCAAGTGCTGTGGATACTTTTGTATTTGATCCATCTTATACAAGAAGGTGTATTGCCAAGGCCATATGTATGCATGAGTACCCTTTATCTTTTGTGGAACATGTTGGAATGAAGGCATCAATGCAACCAACTTTTAAGGTGCCTAGTCGAAACACAATTAAGAAGGACATTTTTGAAATGTATGAGTTGGAGAAGCTTAACATGACTAAGCTAATGGATGAAAATGATAGTCGAGTAGCAGTTACAACCGACATGTGAACTTCCAACCAAGAAAAAGGATACATGGTTGTCACGGCACACTACATTGATAGTTCACGGATTTTGCAAATGCGCATATTAAGGTAATCTTCTAAATTATACTTCTAGTAATTGATATGACTTTTAATATTTTTTTTACTTGAAATTAATTTACCTTCTAGATAATAATTGAAATATATTTTTGAATGCTTTTTAGTTTTACTTATGTTCCCGCTCCTCATACGAGTGAAGTGCTCTCGAATGCATTAATGAAAGTTTTGTTAGAGTGGAACATAGATAGAAAATTGTCAACTATTACATTGGATAATTGCTCTACTAATGATGCTATGGTTGATGAGTTGTTGGGGCGCTTAGATTCAAAATATTTGTTGTTAGGGAGTTCCATATTGCATATGCGTTGTTGTGCTCATATTTTGAACCTAATTGTGAAAGATGGTCTAAATTTGGTTAAGGAGAGTGTGGAAAAAATTCGTGGCAGTGTGGTGTATTAGACTTCAACCCCTAAAAGACATGAAATCTTTGTGAGTTGGTGTAATAAGTCAAATATTCAATTTACAAAAAAATTAGCTCTTGATTGTCCAACTAGATGGAACTCCACTTATGTGATGTTAGAGACTGCATGGTTGTATCGAAATGTGTTTCCTTGATTAAGACAAAAAGATCCTAATTACAAAAGTTTTCCAAGCAATGAGGAGTGGGACCTTGCTAAAGAAATTTGTGGTAAATTAGAGTTGTTTTATGATGTGACACAATTATTTTCTGGTACTCAAGTTCCAACAGCCAACATTTATTTTAACAAAGTATGTGATATAAATGTTGCCTTGAAAAAATGATCTGCATCTCCAAATCCACTGATTAGTAATATGGCATGTAGTATGAGGGTAAAATTTGATAAGTATTGGGAAGAAATTCATGGCATGATGGGTGTTGCTGTCATTCTAGATCCTAGGTATAAGTTTGTTAGGCTTGAGTATAAATTCTCAATATTATGTCAAAATCAAGATGAGTGCTTAAGTAAGATTGAGAGGATCAAACAGATATGCTATGACTTGCTTCATGAGTACCAACAAAATCCGTCTAATTCAAGTAATGTATTTGAGGATTCTACACAAGAGCTACAGATGAATGCAGAGCAAGATGATGATGATGCTTACCAGTTGTATATTAGACAAAAGAAGAGAGAAAATGCTTCATTTGTGAAGACTGAATTTGATTATTACATAGAGGAATATGTTCATCCTTTGAGTGCCGACTTTGATATTTTATCTTGGTGGAAAGTGAATGGAGCTAGATTTCCAACACTTCAAAAAATTGCGAGAGATATATTTGCTATCCCTGTATCTACAGTTGCTTCTGAGTCTTCTTTTAACACAAGTGGTCGAGTAATTGCTCCTCATCGTGGTAGTCTTCATGAAGATACTGTGGAAGCTCTTATGTGTAATCAAAACTGGTTGTGGGCAGCATATCGTCAAAGAGGTTATTTATGATTTAACTTTTCTATTTGTTTATGGTAATGTTAAATTTATATATAGATTGATTAATAAATAAATTATTATCTTTGATTTTTAGGTGGAAAACCTGATTATCAAACTGCAAATGATGATGATGATGCTGTATCTGAAGGCATAGACTAGTGACGGTGTTGTTGCAACAAATGGAATGCTCATGGAGACATGAAATTAAATAATTTTATTTATGTTTATGTTATTTACTTAGACAAAGACTTTTATGTGTAATTTAATATTTGATGGTTATATTGTGTATGAGATACTTGTGTTATTTGTGGGATAATTTATGTTGTTTGAATACTTGTGTTATTTGATGGTTATGTTATGTATGAGATACTTGTGTCATTATAATATTTCTTTTTGTCAACCCGCAGGTAGGGTAGGGTTGAGTTTTGGTTAAAAGCTCAACCCGCGAGTAGGGTTAGGGTTGGGTTCAAACCCTACCCTACCCTACCCGTTGCCACCCCTGCACAGAGTTGAAAAGAGAAAGTGGTTATTGGTTTGTACCTCCATCTTTTGCGGTAAGTATATAGGAGTGTATGTTAAAATAATACTGATATTTTTTATTTGTATTGTGCAAATAAACAAGTGACAAAATTAACGTAGGCGACAACGAAGACCAAGATGGATCCCAACTGCTTAGAGTATTATATCACCGATATTTATTTGGGGAAAGTTGACTGCTTAAAAAGAGTAAGGACTGTTGCATACATTATATAACATAACATAATGCATTTATTTTTAATATACATAAAAACTATAATAACTAACATGACTTTCTCTTGATTAGGTGTTTATCCCTGTATCTAAAACTACTGACGAAGGTTATGAACATTGGTACTTCGTAGTGATCAATCATGTTAAAAGACAAATCATTTTGCTAAATTCGTTTTCCATTGAGAAACAGTTCAAGCGAAAGAGAACAGCCTTGAAATTAGTAAATATATTTTCTGTTTTTTTTTCTTAATTATCTAGATATATGACTGAAAAAGCAAACTCTGACATACACATAAACAGGCCATTTTTTTAGACGAAATATTGGAAAATCATTCATTCTACGACTTTAAGAGCACTCTAAATCTGATTTCTTCACAATTTGAATTTTAAGAACCAGAAGGCCTTCCCACCCTCGAAGCTGGATCGTAAGATAATATAATTAGTAGTTATTGGTATGAAATTATGCAATTATATAGTATTCTCTAATATATTTTGCTCGATATGTAGGAGTGACGCAAGTGTGTGGTTTGCGAGTTAGATAATAGCTTATTTTGAAGATGATAATTGTAACATAAAGGTAATATTATACACTAATTTTTTTCCTCATTATTTCTTTGATATTTAGGTAGTTAAGCCTAATGTTTAAATGTTAATATTTTATTAGGTTGGATATAGGAATCGAATAAAAATTGCAGTCTCATTCTTGTCGAAGAGTCATAATATGATCGAGTATAGGGTAAAAAAATGCCTTTGAAAATCTTAGAAAGCTGAATGATAATTACCATCGTCATGATCATGAATTCCTACAAGATTAGATTTATAACATCCCATTATTTTGTTATTTTTGTTTTTATTGTTTTCTTGTGGGCATATATATAAACCTTCTAGTGACATACGCATTATATTTTGTTCATGTTTGTGTTCTTTTTTGTTTGTCGGATTACTTATTGTTTTGACTTAATTAGAGATATAATTATTATTCTCAAAAGTGGGTTTTCTTGGCCATCATTATTACTTCTGTGTTTTATGATCCTTTATGATTTTTCTTCTAGTGGTGCTCGTTATTATGCCATTTTGATATTAGGATTAATTTGATCATAATCAGCAGATTCAGAATAATACATATTAGTAAATAGTAGTTTCTTTGATATATGAGTTGCTTTTTAGGGAGTTAATTTACCCTATGCACTAGAATTTCGAAAAGCTTCATCAAGGGTACCTGACATGGAAATTGTGGTGCCAAACATTGTTTATACTTCATGTCTCATGTTATTCCTATTCCCCCTTTAAGTATTATTTTTTACAAATATGAAAATGCACAACTAGAAAAACTTTTCACTACATAACGAAGAATAGAAGAGGAACGTGCAGCGCATAATGCTACCAAGATGGTTTGTATCTTGATTGCTTAATTCTTTTGATTGTTATCTGAAGTTTTGCTTGCTAAACTACAGGAGTGCATGCTTTACACAATAACTTGTTTACACCCCCAAGTTGTTTCTATGCACTCACATGTGCAGACTCTTCTCTCCACTCTGTCCTCAAGATAGGTTTATTTCCTATACAATTTTCATTTAGATAATGTATTATACACTCTCATTTTCTGTTTAATCTTTTCTTTGATGCAGCCAAATTTACGGCATCTTGCTGTGTCAACACTAAGGAAATTAGTGGAGAAAGACCCAGTTGGTTCCCGCTTCTTAGTGGTGTTCTCAATATAAAGTATTAGCATACCATATTTTTGTATTGATAGCTAATTTTAATCATTACAGGTTTCCATTATTGTTGAGCAGATTGAAGATAAGTTGTTCTTTATGCTGGATGAAGAAACTAATTCTGAGTATGTATCTTTCTTACTCTTTACAACAAACTTGATCCCACTAAGCATTGTTAGTAACATGAATTAATCATCATTATTAGTATTTACAATTTCAGTTTCTCATAACATTTTCTAAGCTTTTCCACCTCTCTCTACCCTTTTTAACATAACTATGAGAATACCTAGCAATTTTTGCAATTGACTAGATATAACTAATATGCTTATAAGGTAGTACAAATAGTGCAACCATTTGGATCAAGAAAGAAGCAAGCAGTGTAACAAAGACTATAAGCTTTTGTCTTTTAATTATAATAACAAATATTCTTGTGTACCATGTGATATGTACTCAGGTGCCACATATCCCAAAGTTTCCGACATCTTCATGTTCTTGTGTTGCATTACAGAAGAGATAGCAATATAGCATGTCCAAAATCTGATAGCTAAACCGTAAAACTCAGTGTAGGAACATAAATAAGAAATTAACATGTATGATAAATTGTCATGTATTGTCTAACCTTAACATTAAAATTAGAATCAACAAGAAAATTTGAAGATTTTATATCCCTATGAACCACAGGGGGGTTGGAGTGTTCGTGAAGATATTCTAATGCTCTAACAAAGACAAATATGCATCAGTCATTAATCATTATGGTATACATACAAGACAAGAAATACTTTACTAGCAATTTTTGACAGAATAAGTGTGACAAAATCACCTAGCAACATCAATTGCAATTCTTAAACGGAGATACCAAGTTAAAGATGATCCACGATTAGGCCTTACAATTATGGTTAATATAAACAAACAATATAAGACATTTTAGTTCCCAACTATAGATACTTTTTATGTATTTCTTCTGAATCAACATGAATGAAATGAAATCAATGTACCATGCAATTGAGTTTCCAATGATCCATTCTCCACCAATTCATAAATAGGGAATCTTGATTCACCATGAATATAATAGCCCGTGAGTTTTATGATATTCTGATGCCGAATCTTGCTCAGCCAACTCACTTCATTCTGTAGTTTGATGTAACCATCAAAGGCAAATGAGTGCAGCAAACCTAGATATTAAATATTGATATGGATATCTTCTAATTTTTAATAGTAACCTCACATCAAATTTTCCAGTACACCTTTCAAAGAACAAACATAGACTAACCTAACAGAAAAGATGAATACCAGCACCATCTCTTGACAAGAATCTACAGCAGCAATATTCAACCAAATTACAGGCATCACCATATACAGATTCCGAGACAAGTGCCTAAAAAATTTTTTGAATTTTTTCCCAGTCAATCCATTCATCCTGAAATCTTATTTCCATTGTGTCAAATAATAATTTCTGTATATTAGCACAAAAGAAATTCCTCAACTAGGTCATAACTTAAATCATAGCTAGCACAAAAGATACTCATATATTTTCACATCTACTCAAATAATTTGAACACATCCATGAATGACCATAATAAATAGTCTCTTATGTCATGTCCATTTCTTTCAACGTCACAAAAGAATATGATTAGAAATTGAACTTGTAAAAGTATAAAAAAAATCTATAATTCAAGATCTTATACCATAAAAATATAAAAAATTTAAAATATAATATATAGATCCTATGGCTTTTTGTTATTGATGACATCATTCAAAAGTTCAACACATGCATTCCTATCACTGGGTCCACTAGAATACAGCGAGATATGGGAAAACTGAGGATATGATGTAATTCCGACAGTAGAAGGATAATGGTTGAAGTATGTCGTGCCATGTTAAACAGGATAAAAGGGAATGGGGAGGGCTCCACCACAAGGTTGATAAGGATGAACCATTGGATAATAATGATATTGTGGCAATCCTGGTTTCTTGGTTGTAGTTGCACCTATAACTTCCGACACTTCTATTCTTGGTGTGTTGGTCTTTTCTTTTAATGTTCCTTGGGTTAGAGTGATCTCTTCAGTCTGAACATAAATCAGAATTTTCAAACAATTACGATACAAAATTCAAAAAAGAAACTAGTAAGACAAGTAGAGTTAAGTAAGACTTTTTCAAAGTCTTGATCTCACTCTCCCTTATTTTCTGAGTTGCACTTATGCTATTGGATTAAATAATCTAAAGTCAAAATAAGACTATAATTTTCCTTCTTGAACACCCTAATATAAATGATTAGATATGCAAAATGTTACATTTTGTCCATTTTTTTTTTGCCATTTGCTCTAATCTTCGGTGTAGCTTTCAATTTAGATACAAACTTCTTGCTTTCACTACCTTTGAATTTTTTGTTACAGACAAAAGAAGAAATAATATAAGCACTACGAAAAAAAAAAGAAAACTTAATCAAAATATAGCATTTTTTAGTAGTTCTATAAAAGACACTAATATAACACCCTAAGTTAAAATCCTATCCTTGAAGGTCTTTGAATAAGGTGCCACACTCGGTAGAAAAAGAGAATGAACTTAATCGTTATGCAAGGAAGGAAGAAGTGTGCGTGAGTAGCACTAAAACGATGGAATTGAATAAATATGAAATAACAACTTTCCCATGAGTACGGTTCAAAATAAAATGCTTAGAGGAAATTATAACAAAAGAAAAAGAAACTAATACGTCCTAACTAATTTCGTCGAAGAGGCTCCCATACTTGTGTCCTATCCTACCCTTGATCAGGACCCTTCAGTTATTCACGAATCGAGGTACCAGTGGTTTTCCTCCAACACCTTTTTGCGCAGTGAAGATCCGGTTCCGTTGTGTGGGATGAACTAAGACTCGACGGGGTGCCGAAGTGGGGAAATAGGGTACGTATTCCACCTTTGGACTTTCGCAAGGGTTCAACTCCTCCTCTGGATCCTCATCCATAGTATCTTCCTCTTGTCCAGGGTTGTTGGATTCCTCTTCCTCCGTCTCGGAGTCTGATTCGAGATGCATCACCTAAGATGACCGTTTCTTGAATGCTGAAGCGTTCTTATCTAGGAAGGTTACGACGGGCAGCTGGGGTTCTCTTTCCACGAACTCTTGACCTAAGTAGATAGTTTGGAGCACGGTAGTAGTGGTCGTAACTACCCACGCGTGCTTCGAGGGGTCATATTTAGAGGTTACCTTTGGGGGGCACTGCGTCGTCTCTATCTGCTGTGCCATGTTCTTCTGGAGACAGTATGGAAAAATAAAAGGGATAAGAACTTAAAGTCTCAGTAGGAGTGCTATGCAACACCTCCATATCTATCTCCAGCCCACGTGCGGGATTTAAAAAAGATCGTATGATATGGCATGTAATATGAATATTTCTTTGTAAAGCATGTAGGCAAAAAGGAAAGCACATAGGAAAAATAGAAGAATAGTAACATCTGAAATGTTGACATATTCATAAATAAATCTTAAAAAAAGAACATCATTATGATCAAACTTTGCCTTATACTTTCTTCTTCCTTAACTTGTAGCTTTTATGAAGGGTATTGAGCTCAAACCGGTATAAAAGGTGGGAGTCCCCTTTCCTTACCGAATGTTCTTATCCCAAACGTTTTGGCAATTATCTTCCCTTACCAAAGGATCATCTCGAACGATCACCTTCCCTTACCGAAGGATCATATCGATATCTTGTATTTGGGGGTCACCTTCCCTTACCGAAGGATCATTCCCTCAGTTCAATTTACAATCAAGGTTATTTAGACATACACAAGAAAAGAGTTATATCAACAAAGATATCTTATTATATAAAATTGATGGGAGTCTCCTTCCCTTACCGAAGGTTCCCAAAAGTTTGCCGATCACCTTCCCTTACCGAAGGATCATCTCGATTATCTTGTCTTTGGGGGTCACCTTCCCTTACCGAAGGATCATTCTCTCAGTTTAATTTATAATTAGGGTTGTTTAGGCATACACAAGAAGAGATTCATGCAAGAATAGATCATGCAAGAGGAGGGACATATACCATGATAAAATGAGCATGTTGAATAAGATGTTATAAGAAAGTAGGTATTCTCAACCCTAGAGGGATATTAATAATATAATGTATAAAATATAATGTAAATGTACATTATATAAAAAACATAGGATATTTTAAATAATTGAATAAAGTAATTACAAGAGGGCATGTACTCTTAACTCAAAAAAATATTATTAATCCAATGGTATAAAAGTTCAAATAATTCCACATAATAAAATAGGGGATATCAATTAGATAAAACAATTATAAGGAAACATATACTCTTGACCCTAAGAAGATATTAATAATATAATGTATAAAATATAATCTAATTGCACATAGTAAGAATGGGGTATATCAAATACTTGAAAATATTATAAGAAAGCATGTACCTTTGACCTTCAATTAAAGGAGTAATAATAACATAATGATATAAGAGGTCATTTAGTTGCACATAATAACATATGGTATATTGAACAAGACATAAAAAAAGGTATGTACTCTCAACATTAAAAGAATAATAATATAATGGTATAAAAAGTCATGTAAATGCACATAAAATATGAGATATATATTAATGGATCAAGAGGGTATGAATGACATAATAGATAATCATGATCAATGTGGATAAAAGATGAGTAAAGGATAATTAATGTCATAAGACACATGAAAGATGGTAGCCATGCATGGATGGAAGGAAATAAAATATATCATACTACATGCCAACATAAAAGTAAGAAAATCATAATTCCCTACTCTTTTCCTAACGCTTCTTTGAGCTTGCCTCTTGTGTTTGCACCCCTATTTATATACATTTGGGGATAGAGTGGTTGGGATAATTTTAAATTCAAATGGAGGGTGGTTACTAGATTCCTATCCATAAATTCAAAATTCTAAGCCCATCTCCTAACTGATTTTCAAATTTCGAATTTAATTTTGTTTCTAGAAGGGATGAAGGGAGGGTATTACAACTAAAATAATAGATAAGCATAAAGTAACTAATAAAAAAAGCATTATATTAATACTGCTAGTTCATCTTCTTTATTTGAGTATTCAACGGGTGAGTCCTCGTTGACGAGTACTAGACATGTCCTAATGAAATGCCTTCTTGACTTACAATGTGAACATCTTCGCCTCTTTTGGCCTTTCGAAACTTTTCTTAGAACACCTTTTGATTTCACAACAGCTAGATCACTTATTAGCGTTGACGTGGGGGAAAGTCTCGCTTGCGCATCACTTTTTTTTCTACCTTTGAAATTAGCTTAAGTAACTCACTTGAGATTTCTCTATAGTCGGATGAATTTTTTGAAGAAATATCATAAAGCTTCTAACAAATTGATGCTATTGCACTGCATCTAAGTGTGTGCACTATATCATCAGCGGAGTCTTGCTCTCCAATTGAGCATATAAAATTACTCTTTGCATCTCTTGTCCATCTTTTCAAGATAAGAGATGAAGGTATGCATTTGCGTTGTGATGCTTCAAGACCCCAAAGATGTGGGAGCACGGTAATCCACGAGTCTCAAATCGCCTGCACTCACACACAAACAGATCTTTGTCTTTATTGTAAAATACTTTAAATAGCCATTGCTGATTAAAATACTCACTCGTGTTGTACTCAATAATATCTCCACTGTTTGGGCATTCAGTCACATTTAAAGCACCTGCTGCTTCTATCTCATCTTTTACAAGTTTGAAAATATTTCTAGTATAAACTTCAGCAGCTTGTTTCTCAAAACTTTTCAAGCACGTAGTCAAAACAGGAAACTTAAAAGGTATCAAAGTCAGCAGTAAGATGGTTGTTTCGGTAATGCCTTAGTACTTCACTGAATTTATGCATGAATTCAAGGAGACTGGTTTTACTGTCAACATAGTTCTTCAATAATGAATGAATTCCCTCAAACTGTGATGTAGTTCTTTTGCGGCTAAAGAAGTGCTCCCTCAAATATGTGATAGCCCACTTCATTTTGTCATTATAAATGCCCTGGACCCATTCATTCTCAACAAGTCCATATTTTGATATGATCTCGCTCCATCTCTGTTCAAATATTTCTGCAGTAAACTATCCATACAATAATACATTAAAGTCATCCCAAAAATGTTTATTTTTTATATTCTGTACCGCATTACGATAGAGATGCCATGCACAAAGGCGGTGTGGTATACCAGAAAATACTTCTAAGATGGCATCTCTCATAGCGGGTCCCTGTTTGTCATAACGCCTCCAAATAGTTTGTCTGACATGATTTCCAAAAATTTCTTCAGTGCCCACTTGAAAGTTTTTGACCTTTCATCCGAAAGCAAGGCGCATCCAAAGATAGTTGTTTGACCATGGTGGTTGGTCCCTGAAAATATGACTAAGGGCTTGTTGTAGACATTTTTCTTGTAAGTGGTGTCAAAAGCCAGTACATCGCCAAAACATTCGCAATCAACAACGATTGCTCTATCAACCCACACCAAATTATCTAACTTACCATCTTTTAAGGTGAACTTTCCTAGAAATAATGGGTCATTGTCTGCTTTGGACAATATTTTTTCTATATTTATTTTTAGATTTTTATTATTTTATTTTTTTATTTATTTTATTTTATTATTATTAATTTTTTTAGTTAATTTTTTTTTATTATTTTTTATTTATTTTTATTTTTATTTATAATATTTTTTATAATTTTTTATTTTTTATTTATAGTTATTTTTTTTTATTTATTTTTTTTTATATTAATATTTTTTTAATTTATTTTTATAGTTTTATTATTTTTTTTTTATTTTTTTTTATTTATTATTTTATAGTTTTTTATATAATTTATTACTTTTTATTATTTTAGTTTTTTTTCTTTATTTTTATTTTTTATATTATTAATTTTTTATTTATTATATATTATTTTTTTTATATTTTATATTTTTACTTTTATTATTTTTTATTTTTATTATTTTATTTTTTTTTTTTTATATTAGAATTTATAATTTTTTTTTATAATTTTTTTATTTTTATTTTTTATATTTATATTATTTTTTTATTCTTTTAGTATTTTAATTATTTATTTTATTTTTTTTTTAATTATTTTTTTTTTTTTTAGTTTTTAATATTTTTAATTTTAATATTTATTTTATTTATTAATTATATTTTATTTATTTAGTATAATTTTTTTTTATTATTTTTTTATTTATTTTTATTTAAATATTTTATTAGTTTTTTCTTTATTAGTATTATTTTATATTTTTATTTTTTATTTATTTTTTTATTTTTACTATTTTTATTTAATTATTTATTTTATTTTTATTATTTTATTTTTTTTTTTTTTATTATTTATAATTTTTTTTTTATTTTTTTAGTTTTTATAGTTTTTATTATTTAGTTAATTTTTTTTTTAGTTTATAATTTTTTATATTATTTTTCTTTTTATTATTTTTTTTTTTTTTATTTTATTTTTTTTTAGTTTTTTCTTATTTATTTTATTTAGATTATTTATTTTTTTTTAGTTAATCTTTTTTTTATTTTATAAATATTTTTTTTTTAGATTTTTTTATTTTTTAAATTTTTTTTTATTATTATTTTTTTTTTTTTTTTTTATTTTTTTATTTTTTTTAATATTATTTTTTTTTTTATTTATTTATTTAGTTTTATTTATTTTTATTTATTTTTTTTTACTAAGGGCTTGTTGTAGACATTTTTCTTGTAAGTGGTGTCAAAAGCCAGTACATCGCCAAAACATTCGCAATCAACAACGATTGCTCTATCAACCCACACCAAATTATCTAACTTACCATCTTTTAAGGTGAACTTTCCTAGAAATAATGGGTCATTGTCTGCTTTGGACAACAGATAAGCCAACGCAGCAAAAGCATCATCGTCTTTCACTTGGCCACGCCTAGTCTTACTAATGTGGTTATGTAGGTCTTTGCTGGTAAAACCAACTTTATCATATCCACCCTTTTGGAAAATCATGTAACTCATTATGTGATAGGTTTTAACACCACATGCTCACAAGTTGCCTGCTTGTGTTTTATCGGTGTCATTAAGCTCACGATTGCAGCAATAAGATGTCTGTACTTAGGTGGACACAGTTGATGATTGTATTCACTCTCAAAGACACTGACTTTTCACTTACCCGTCCTATAGTGACGAATGAAACGAATCCTAGCCTTGCAATTGACACGAGTAATTGCCCTATGCTCCCCTTGCCGATTGTCCCTTTTAAGGTGCTTCCAATGTCTTTCTCTTGCTTTATTACAAACCAATTATCTTGTATTAATGTTGCCATTGGCATCTACCGTCTTTAAGTCTTTTCGGGACAAAAATCTGTATCACAAAAAACTGTATCACTTGGCATATGTTGCCATGTGGAGTATTTGCATTCGTTACGGAGAGGGGTAAAATTTAAGAGGCCCCATGTAAGTCAACCAACAAAAGAGAAAGTTTTTCTAAACTTTCACTATATATGTGCAGAGGTTACAATTAATGGACTGAATTTTCTATATAATTTTCACAAAGAAGAAAAAATACAGTAATGATTAATGAATAAGTTTATCATCTATCCACACTATAGATTCCAACTAAGCAGAATTAGCATTGATTCCACCACCTTCCTCTTTTTAAGAAACAAATCAAAATACCAATAGAGACAACACTGCCAGTCCAAACAACTTGCCTCCAAAAGAATATGCATACAGCTCAAAAACCTCGTACCAACTAAACTCCAAACTCCTATTTTCAAATTTTACACATCTATTCCTGCTATACTTTCCTCCTTTCTATGACTATCAGTGCCTAGTGCTAATTCAAGCTTCATTGTTCCCGTTCTTGTCACCTGCAAACCTCTTCATGACTAGTGTGTCTAGAGCCTCTAGCACTACTCGGCTTGACTCAGATTCAATAGATGAATAGGCTTCATTTGACAATAACATAGGCACATTTTTCAAAATTACTGTAGCAATTGCAATTTTTTATTTCTGTCCTGGAGTTAAGTTAGCACTTCTCATCCCAACATGTGTGTCGTAACCATGAGGAAAACTACTAATGAAATTATGAGCATTAGCTATTCTTGCGACCTCTTTCACCTCAGCTTCACTGGCATTGTGCCTGGCATATAGGATGTTTCCCTTAAGGTGGTTGAGAAAATAATAGGTTTCTATTGAACCAGACCAAGGTGGCTCCTCAACCATCTCAAATTATATAATTTTAAATCCCTCTCGTCTTAAAAAAATTTGTCCAACAACTGGATCATAAAACTAAAAAAATTATAACATCAATTTCAAAACTTCAGTAAATGTAATCTCATAAGTTCCCCAGCAGACGCATACTAATAATAGAAATATGTATCTATGTACATATATACCATAATAAAAATATAGACAACCAGAATATTTTATCACCAATAGAAGTAATTAAATGATTAGACATGAAACTTGGCAAACGACCAAAGTTGAAATCCATAAACAATGCATAAATAAGTAGTACAATCATAAGTAAAGGTAGTATGCTGATTTGTGAATGTAGAATGTTCCAATTTTACTAAAATGAATGCACGATTGTTAAGAAATTTTATGTAAATTGATAATCCTACTTTACTCATGATTTATAGCAATATTTAGATCATCAACAAGGTAAATTAATTTATTAGTAATTCAACATCATCTTAAAATACAAGGAGAAGAGAAATCTGGAAAAGACAGAATAGGGAAAGCGATGATGTAGGAACTCACCAACGGTCTACTGTGACTCAGTGACGGCGAGGACCCGAAACCAGAAGACGAAGAGGAGCCCTGGGAAGGCCGGGAGACGTTGAAACGCCGGCAACGAGTGCGAAGGAGACAAGATTCGAGTGAGACCAAGAGAAACTCTAGTGGGCTAGTGGTAGTGAGAGAGAAAATAGAGTTTGAGTCGGAAAATTGAGAGTGAGAGAGACGTTCTTTGAGAGGGTGAAGGGGAGGTGAGAAAACCCAGAAGATGAAGAACTTTTTAATTTTTTTTTTAAGTTTTTTAGATGTGTTTTTTTTTTTTTAATTTGTATAAATGACTATGAGAGATTAGGGTTTATGAGAAGCACCAATAAGATTGAAACAATTGTTTTTAGTGTGGATGAATAATTAAATATATTTTTATTTTATTTTTAAATTATTTAAAGTTAAAATTATAAGATTAAAATTAGTTAAATTTTAAATTTTGATTAATTTAAATAGTTAGTTTTGTCTAACACAAAAAAGGAAATTTATGTTTTTTTATAAAATTAAATAAAAATATATTTTTTATTTTTATTAAATTATAAGGGTGTTTTAGTAAATTGATATTTTATATATATATATATATATATATATATATATATATATATATATATATATATATATATATATAATACTGACATAGATATTATAATTCACATGTTATTTTATTATTTGTCTACAATGTTTATTGTATCGATACGTATAAATTTATTATCGTATCAAAACAAACACCTAATCAAATAATCTGTCTCAAAACTACTTAAGTTAAGTTCCTAACTAAGAATACGAAAAAAAAACTTAATTGAGTGGAGTTTTCTTTTCTTTTCTTTTTGCGGACTATAAAAAAAAGATTATGTGAAAAAAAGATAGTTTTAAAGTTTTCAATAATATTAAATACATTAGTATATTAACAGACAGTTAGTGAGATTAGACAAGACGGTAAATATCTTACATTCTAGTTAAAAAGTCTTTGGTTCAAAACTTCAAATTCTATAAATAACAAAATGTATTATACGTAAGTATATAATGAAAGATATTTTAAAATAAAAAATTATACAATAGTCAACTAGATTTTTGCCTTCTAATTTTAGGGAAGGATAAGTTCCTCCTTTTCTCTACAAATTTATATAAAATATAAAAAAATCATATGAAAAATAACATTATAAAAAATAAAGTAAACACCCAACCCGATTCCTGTCCATTTCAATTTAGGACAAGGCGATCCCTCACCAAAAAAGTAACCCACACCGGTTCCTGTTCGTGCATAAAATAACTCATCGCGCCCCCTCCCTTATATGCCCCATTCATAGTTGACGGAAAAGTCTGATGTGGCACTTACCGGCGCTGATCAAGCTGTTAGCCCAGAGTTAACTTCCAACGTGGATGAGAGGAATGGACAGGGGTCAATTTGTCCCCCTGTCCTATTAAAAAACGACGCCATTTCTAACTTAAGAAGAAGCAAACATTAACTTCATCTTCTGGTTCCTCAACAACCTCTACACAAACTATTCATATTCCAAATAATAACGAAACCCTAGGGGACCATGGTTGGAAGTGGAGACCATTGCTCATCCTCCAACATGCGAGCTGGCGATAATTGGAGTTATAGCATGAACTCTAATGAGAGTATTGTAGGTAGAAGGAAGAAGAGATGGGTGTCCCCAAAATGCTATTGCGGCTGTGATGCTATTCTGCTCATGTCTGCGAACAAAAATAATCCGGATAGGTTATTCTTACATTGCCCTAAATTCAAGGTATGTTAATGGAAAATTTTGTGTTGATTGTATTCGATTCTATACTTACTTCAAGGTATGTTCATGGTTTTAACCTTTTTGAATTTGTCTAAATGTAGACTGCAGAAGGTCGTTGCTCATTTTTTGTATGGCTAGATGATTATGTTTCTTCCTTTAATGAGCATGTTTCGAAGACAATATCAAAGGGGGTATTGCCGCAGAACCAACATCGATTTGAAGGCCTAAGTGATGCGGTGGATGACAAAGTGGAAGAGCTAGAAATTAGGTTGATTGGATTAGAAAATCAATTGGGAAAGAGCAAAAAAAAAATGGGTGAAAGTAGATGCTTGGGGTTAGGTTGTAGTATTTTTGCATTTTTGATTAGGGTTATGGTTGCCTGTTTATTTAGGACAAGTATGTATGCAACCTAATGAATAATTTTAGTGTATCCAAGAATTGTGTGGCAAGATGAAATTGTATATGTAAACATTGTGGAAATTATATGAAAATGAATTATTATTATGACTGTTTAAAATTTGTTATCTGAACTTAATGCAAATTAGTGCAACAAATATTTGTGCTTGTAACATGGATTGAAGTAAATCTTGTAAAGCATAACAATTCATACCATTATATTCATAATGTCAAGAAACATGTAATTCATATGTTTACAGTCATAATATCATTGCAGAGGCAACATGGCCCTAAATAAAAGTTACACACTTGTGAATACCAAAATACCAAGAGAACAGTAAGATATTTGTTGGAATAATTGTATCCTTCAAACTAAAGTGTCAAAATAACAAAATAAAAGTAACACATTTCTAAATCCCTATTAGCACAGTCACCCCTGCTTAGGAGGCCTGAGTCCTGGTGGCCTGTAGCCGGGTGTTGGCACAAATTTCAAAAGTTTTGATGCAGTAATCGAATTTGCAGCTGCCATCGTCTCTTCAGAGATTGCATCATGACTGATTTCTGGAGTAGTCTTCCCAGCTATTGAGTCATTTGCTTGGAGCTGTGAGGTATGAGGCATCGGGTTTGGTGTTTGGAAAGGTTGAGATTTGAACCATAAGGTTGGTCCTGGTGCTGGTTTGGGTGGAGGCACGAAACATGGAGCTGGAGGCCTAATAATCTGGTGCTTCTCCCTAAATGGTGTAGGGTTGTCATTGGAGTTTTCTCCTATAGCCTGTAACAAGGTAGGTTTAACAGTTATATGAATGAAAACTTTAAGGGATTGAGAAGTAATAATTTCTTGCATGAAACAGGTTTTGTTAGTTTAAAAAACAGGAAAAAAATGACATTCTCAGATGGTGGTGTAGATTGTGATACTAAGATTTCTTCTCTTTGATTTTGGGTCGATGCGCCAATTGTGATTGGCTTTTTGGGTAGTTTCTTCTTAGCTTTTCTCGCCTTGCTCTATGACAAAAATCAATATATTATAGAAAGCTAGCAACAAAATCAGTGTAACACATAAACCTAAACCATAGACTCACCACAGAATCTGAGGTTGGCCCTACTGTTGTGACATTTGCATTGAGACCAGAGGTCTTTTCATGACATTCTTGAACCTAATCATTGACAAAAATAAAAACACACAGCTCAAATATCATCTAAATGTAATCAGTACATAACACAGCCATTGTACCTCAATTCTTAAACATAGAGTAAAGAAGTTATTGTTTAGGATAACTCAATTCTGAAAACTAACACATTGTACCTGATCAGTGCTTATTGCTGGATCAGTGTTTGTTGTTGGATCAGTGCCTGTTGCTGGACCAGTTGATGAATTCTGAGTTGAGGTCTTCTTCTGTGCTCATCTCTCCTTTTTAGTCATAGGCTTCCAGTTGGGATCTTGTACTGCATTTGGGCATGTCTTGTAGTAATGGCCTTTTTGGCCACACTTGGAGCAAGTAACAACGAATGTCTCCTTTGCCTTGGTGGTGCTCATCTCTCTCTCAACTGGATCGGCTCTTCTCTTCAACTTAGGTCTATGAGCAGCTCTCTTAATAATGGGAGGCAGTGGCCTTGGTGCATTGGTAGGTGTCTAATACTCTTCATTGTTGATTGGCTTAATACAATGTGAATAAGTTGCTCTGATGGCTTCTATAGTTAGCCACTTATGGACAAAATTCTCAGCCTTAAGACCTATTTTAGCTATTGCTGCAACTGCATGTCTACAGAACATTTCTATGGACAATAACGAAGTGATGCATAATTAGAAAAACACAATGGACAGACAGTGATAAACCAAAAATTATAACAACTAAATATTAATCCAATAACTATAAGACCAGAATTACCAGTCAACTGCCAGACATTACATGTGCACGTCCTCTTGTGAAGATTAACTCCCACTTTATGGTTTTGGGAATGAACCTCAAAGAGGACTCTTTTCGAATCACTAGCCCATATAGCTCTCCATTTATGACTCTTAGGCTTGATAAATTGATCCAACTTCTTATGTTGGACTGTGCAAGCGGTCCAATGTGAGACTCCAACTTCTTCTTGTGCATTACCATCTTTCTCATTATGTAGCACCGCAGCCCTTCACATATCGTTAGAATAGGCTTTTCCCTATGCTCCACAATCTTTGCATTCCATACTTCGCACATATTATTAGTTATGTTGTCCACTTTCGGCCCATGACTAAAGTACGCCTTACATCATACAGCCGGCTCAAATTTTTGCATATACTCCCATGCTGGTGCACTTACTCGCTTTAACTTCTCCATCGCAGCAGCTAATTCAGTGTGTGTGGTGCACCTTGCACATTCTCAAACCAATTGCTTCGTCTCTTCATCTTTGAAGTGCTTGATAAAATTCTTCCAAATATGTAGTACACAATTCCTGTGATGAGCTCTCAGAAATATCTCCTTCAAGGCCAATGCCAAGCCCTGTATCAGTCCAAGGACATGATATCAGAAAATTCTTATTAGCAATGATCCACACTTAAAATGCTAAGACTCAAATTAAAGTAACTCTTGGCAATATTATAGAGAGAGATATCTATCTATATGTTTATATATATTCCAAAATAATCAACTAATTTTTATTAGAGAAATCAAATTTGTTAAATACAATATCTAATCAGGGAGCTGCAATACAACATATTTAATCATGAACTCATGATGAATGAAATAGACTCTTAGCTAACATAAGAATTAATTCATCAACTAATAAACTGATAAATAAAAAAGTTTTATCTCAGTGGAACATATTAACTAACCAAAGCAGAGTGCAGAATTATATATAATTATGATCAAATTCATAGCACAGTAGTACAAGTCTATGATACAAAACAGAGTAATTCATACATAAGTCTTCAATACAAGTAGCTGATTAAATTTATATGCATCCAAAAATAAGTTACAGTAAATGACATCAAACAAGTTAACTTAGCAGGGTTTAGAGTTGACCTTTTGTTGATCGGAAATAAAATTCAGTCCTAACTCAATGCAATCCCCTAGATCCTGCTTCAGTATTGACAAAAACCAGCCCCAGGTGTCTTTACATTCGTTCGGAACCACAGCATACGCAATGACAAAAAAGTGGTTGTTGGCATCTTGCCCCACTGCAGATAAAAGTTGTCTACCATAGTAACCTTTGAGGAAGCACCCGTCCAACCCGATTAGAGGCCTGCACCCATCTTTAAAACCCCTTTTACATGCATCCAAACTTATATACAACTTGTCGAACAGTGGCAGTGACTCTAGCTGAGGTATGACATCAATCATAGCTGTACTCCCTGGATTACTCCTGTGTAGTTCCATCAGATAGTCGCAGAGCTTTCCATACTGAGCTTGTTCGTTGCCTATAACTATCTCTCTGGCAACCTTCAGTCCCCTGCTTATCATTTTCTCACTAAGATGTACATTGTACTCCTCAATCATATACTCCCTGGCCTGTTTAGGCTTTAACTCAGGCTGAGTCAGTAGCCTCTTCACAACTTTGATGTTACCCATTCTTTGTTAGCTAGATTACTGCCAAAATCTCTAGCACAGTTATGCGCATTAACCAATGTCTTCACCTGATAACACCCCCCAGCACTGTTCCAAGAGGTCAGAATCAACCAAGGACAGTTTTCTTCTGCACATGCAGCCCTCACCCTCTTCTTTTCATTCTTTAGATACATCACATCCTTCCCTTCATACACAAAGTAGTCCTTTAGTGCATTCTTAAAAATTTTCATTGTGATGAAAGTTTGCCCCACCTTAAATTCAACTTTCCCATATTCGGTCTCCTCATTGAAAGCATCAAATGCAGTCCTGTTTTCATCATCATCAGACACTGGGCTGTTAAATACTTCACTCTCATATTCATAAGGCTTGTCATAATCTGAGTCTAACTCTTCCCCAACAATATCAGAATTTGATGCCATTGTATTCCCGACCACTCCATGTCTAGCCTCCACACTACCCCCTGCTTTAGGCCCATCAACTACTGTACTTTCTGCCCTAGTTTTTCCATCCCTTAGAATATGTGTCCTCCTCCTACTTGAATACCTCTTGGAAGCCCGTTTCTTAGCTGTCTTTGGAGAATAACTTGGACCACCTTTACTTGGTCCAGGCTTATCCCTATTTTTTGGGCGACCCTTGCTTAATTTTCTATTTGGGCCAGACTTCACCTCACCATCTGGTCCATCCTTCACCTCACCAGCTGGACCACACTTCACCTCCCCAGCTGAACCCTGACTAGCTCTCTTCCTTGGTGACACCATTTTCTTCTTCTTTTTCTTCAATCTCTCCTTCCTTTTCTGTTCCTCACTATCGTCACTGCTATGAGTATCTTCATATTCTGGAGGAGGTGGCTTATATGGCTCGTCTTCAATTGTTTCATACCCATCACTTGAGGAAGATGAGTCACTCATAATAACCTCCTCCAGTTTGCATCTCCTCATCCACAACTTCTGGCACACTAATCGGGTGATCAAAGTAGATGTAAATCTCATTTGTCCCCTTGTTTTTAATCTTGTTATTCCTCATGTCATTTATCTCAGTATCACCCCTCATTACATGTAAGCCAGATTCTAAGTCAGGTGCCATGCTATCAAACCAAAGCATGGTCTTGTACTCTGTGTAACCCAACTCCTTCAGTAACGTTTCAAAATCAAAGAAGTTCACCAAATCAATGTCTAAAGGTGGCCACTTCTTGACTTTTCCATCAACATATTCTAATTTGCCTTGTGCATTCCTCTTAAAATTTCCTCCATGATGGAAAATAGGAACTACTTCAAACTCATCCATCTGAAAATTATTTTTAATAATCAAAATCCAATTCATGACATTTTATCTCACTGTACCAATCATCTAAACTACTGACAAGCAACATTAATTATTTAACAAATTAACTAAAAAACTTCAAAATCCATTCACGTCCACAACATTTTTAAAAACCCACAACCAGGCAACTCATTTCAACCTACTGAACAATGCAACACCAACATGCAATTTATGAACAGAGATTAGATAGTGCTAATGTTTTAGATGTCCAAATTCGTTACTAACCTGAATGGTGACACAAGCTGCCTCCACTGCACGACGTTAGTGACTCCGTCAAGTGCGGAATTAGAGGAGTCTTCCGAGTCCTTCCTGGCAGCCTTGTCAGCACCAATACTTGCTACTTCCACCACTCACTGTCCTTTCGCGCGAAGAAGGTGGAGGGGTTTTGGTTATTCTGTAAATATGAGTTAGGGCTTCGGGGGTTATGAGAGTGAGAATGACGTTTGCTTCTTCTTAAGTTAGAAACGGCATCGTTTTTGAATGGGACAGGGGGACAAATCGACCCCTGTCCATTCCCACTCATCCACGTTGGAAGTTAACTCTGCGCTAACTGCCAGATCAGCGCCGGTAAGTGCCACATCAGACTTTTCCGTCAACTATGGACAGGGGATACAAGGGAGGGGGCGCGATGAATTATTTTATGCATAGACAGAGACAGGCATGGGTTGCTTTTTTGGTGAGGGATCACCTTGTCCTAAATTGAAATGGACAGGACCGGGTTGGGTGTTTACTCTAAAAAATAAAAGCAACATTATTGTTTTTATTTTGTTGGAGCCCAAAACTGCGACCCATATTGTAACGTTACCTGGGCCAAGACCTTGAATAATAATATAATATATTTTCGTTGGCGACCCAATCTCCAATAACATTTGGGCCCACACATTAAACTTCTCTTCCTCAGACAAAAAAAAAAAAAAAAAAAACACGCACACACTTCTCTTCCAATGGCAGTGAGTAACAGTGTAGTTGGAATGGCCATGGACATGGTTCTGAGCTTCTCACCATCCCAATTCCGAAGCTCTCTATTACCATAATCATTACCATCATTGTCGCATTCTTTAACGAATCCAATGCTGCCTTCCATTCAGCACCATTGCACTGCCATAAACTCCGCCACGCTGGACTGCGTCGTGGTTGGCGGCGGCATCACCGACCTCTCCGTCGCCCACGCCCTCTCCTCCAACCACTCAATTCCCAATGTAGTTCTCACGGGACGGCTTTCTCTGGAAAGAAGGTCCCAACAACTTCCAACCCTCCGATTCTATGATCAATTCCTGGTACTCTTCCTATCTTATCACACTCGATGCTCATTCTGAATAGCTAGTTCAATAAGAAAATTGAAATCTTAGAATCACAAATTATTACTGCTGGATGAAATTGGTAAAACTTGTCCTATGTATGATTTTCTGCACAGCTTCAAATTTTTATTATAGTTTTGGTGTTGTAGGTGGAGTGTGGTTTGGAAGATGAACTTGTGTTGTGGGATGGGAAGCTGAGGCAGTGCCTTCAAGACCCTTTGATTTGATGAGTATTGGGGGAAAATTCAGGGCTGCATTTGGTGCACTTGGGATCCTCCACCACCAGTTTGTCCTTTAACTTTTCATCCCTTTGTTTGAACATGTCATTGTCAAATTCAATATTTGCAAGGATCAAAGAATAATAACTGTTTTGATTATTGTTTCTCTTCTCATATAATATTATGATGTTGACAAAAGTGACAGGATCATGAGGAATCAGTTCAGGAATTCGTGTGCCGCAATCTTGGTGATGAGGTTTTTGAGCGTTTGATAGAGCCTTTTTGTTTAGGTAAGAGTCAATATCCATTACCACCGAATGATCCACCGATCTGATCTTTCACATAATCTGCGCTTTTTGCTTCATATTAAGTTTATTTTCCTCTTTATGGTTTACATTTTTTTTTTCACGTGCAGGTGTATATGCAGGTGATCCTTCAAAACTAAGTATGAAAGCAGCATATGGGAAAATTTGGAAGCTGGAGCAAAATGGTGGTAGCATTATCGGTGGCTCTTTCAAAGCAATACAGGAGAGAAATAAGGTTTCCAAACTGCCTCAAAATCCATAATAATATTGTCTATGGATTTTTACTATCTTTTTCATCATTTATGGGGTGATTCTCTTATCCAAGTAGTCATCTTGTAGGCATCTCCCAAAGCCAAAGGGTCAAACTGTTGGATCTTGTCGAAAAGGGATGGGCATGTTGCCAGAGGCAATTTCTGCAAGGTACTCTATGGTTCTTAATTTATATTGATGCCCCAGTTCTTTTACCACTGTTTTTCAGGATTAAGTTCTTAGTGAATTGAGTTATTGTTGGCAGGTTAGGCAACAGAGTTAAGTTATCTTGGAAGCTTTCAAGTATTAACAGAGTGGAAAGTGGACATTGTTGCGCCCTTCATCCGTTAGTTTCTTTCTTGAGTTGGATTATATTCATTATCTATGATATGGTTGTTTTACTTGTGGAATCTTTTTACATTGTGTTTGACATAATCAAATTCTATCGTTTCTTTTATAAAGTTGCAACGAGAATGTAATAATAGATCACACACACACAATGACAAGAATTAGCCTACATGAAAATACTTTAGTATGTATTTTGATCAAAATTATTATGTAGCCTACGAATAAATATCAATGTCCCTTGTGGAAGTGGTGGCAGTGGGGAGGTGTTAGTCTTTGCATGTTTCAGTCTGTGTGTACATGCATATGCATGAGCATCTTTGGTTGCACATGGTTTACTTAAATTAATATGAACATGATTGCTTTGATATGCATTTTTTCCCCAAAAAAGAAAGAATGTTATACACTCCATCAAGCTCTATTATTGTTTTTTCTAATCCAAATATGTATAGCAACAGAGGCATAATACTGCAGAACATGATTAATGAGCATATTGCAGAAATAAAATAAGAGTTGGACACAAGCTCAGTGCACATGTTGTGGGTTGCAGCAAATCAATCTTTCTTTTAAGAATGGGGAACCTGTGAAGTTATCCTTTGTTATGTACACAAGCTCACTGCACATATTGAAGGAATCTATTCTTAATCTTTTAATTCCTCTTTCAGAATGCTGCTGCAGATGCACTTTCAAAGATTTATTACCCCCCTGTAGCTGTTGTTTCAATATCCTATCCAAAAGAAGCTATTCTGACAGAATGCTTGATAGATGGTGAGCTGAAGGGATTTGGTCAATTGCATCCACGATCCCAAGGAGTGGAGACTTTAGGTAAATATTCGTTATAATGACAATACAAGTTGTTGGGTACTGGATAATGTATTGCTCTGTTTGTGAAAATTAACACACGTTGGGTTTGACACTTGACAGGAACAAGATATAGCTCATCAATTTTCACTAACCGGGCTCCACCTGGACAGCTTCTATTATTGAATTTCATTGGAGGAGCTACCAATCCTGGAATGTTATCAAAGGTTTGATAACTTTTTTTATATTCAAACAAGTTCCATACGACCATTTCTGTCTGATTACAGGATTTATTTCTTTTCCCTAGTTCCTTTTGATACCTAAAGCCTCTCGTACAATGACAGATGGATCGTGAACTCATTCAAGTAGCTGATCGAGATTTGCGAAAAATCCTTATAAACCCAAATGCCAACAATCCAACTGTATTAGGTGTGAAACTGTGGCCTAAAGCTATTCCACAGTTCTTAATTGGCCATGTTGAGCTACTAAATTTTGCTAAAGCCGCTCTCAAAGACACCGGGTTTGAGGGGCTGTTCCTTGGGGGAAACTATGTGTCTGGTGTTGCCTTGGGAGCATGTGTTGCAGACAGATGTAAGTCCTCCTTATATTGTGTTGGTTTATCTATTCTAGACACAAGTAAGAAACTAGGTATCTGTTTGGTTCTGCCACAATACTTCCCTTGTCACACGCATCAAGGAGGTTGACATGTTACATTAAGTAAACTCAGATTTTCTAACATTGCACAACAATTTATATCTTGAACTCTTGTCCATATCTTCTGTGATGACATGTAAAAAGGTGTTGGATGTTGCACCTGGTTACTCAAATTCTTTTTGTAATGAAGTCAATCAGCTATAAATGAAAGCAGCCGCATTGGATCACAATGAGATTACCTGTGCCCAAAATTCTCTGCATATGTTTACTTGTTGGAACCAACCAAGAATCTCTGCATTGCAACTAAAAGTGTTGATTTATTGAGACAATTAATAAGCAACAACGGAAAGTTTGAGTTTAATGGCGTTCATTTCATGTCCCACCATTGTTGTTGTTCAAGTGCTGGAAAGGGGACGACATTCCAACATGGTTATTTATTGCCGCATATAGTAACTTTGACTTTGACCAATTAATGGAACTTAATTATTAAAAGCGATTAACAAAGTTGAAGGGATATAGATACCAAGCATTTAAAACCAGGCGTTACAAAAACAGGACCATTTGGTCTTAACATTGTAAGACACATCTACTAACAAAAAGGAGAGGAAGGTGGGTTTGCACACTGCTTTTCTTACAATGTCGTTTTATTTGGGGACCAAATGACAGACTGAAGCAACATTATGGTTGGAGTTGTGGCTAACATTTTGCTTTTATCTTCTTTTCTCTCTCTCTTATTTCCAAACCATCTTCTCTAGTTAGTATTCACCATTGCTTTAAATCCAAGCTAATAGGTTCTTGTTAACCAACATGCGATAAGGGAATCGGATGGGAGAATTAAATTCTATGCCTGAATTGTATTTGTACACGTGGGTGGCGAGAATAAGATACAACAATCCTAGACAACCAGAATATCTTCAAAATTTGGTGAACAAAACATGTCACTCAATTTCGTGTAAAATTGTTGTGCACCCTAGTAAATTGAGACAATTAGCAGCACTTTCTTTTCCTTGTGCTAAACAAAAAATAAATAGATTTGATTTTCTGTCCCCAAGGTTGGAGCGGGGTATCATTTCGCCGTTAAAAAAGAATCACACTTGTCACATTATTTTATTAATTCCTAATTATTTAGAATCATTGTTAATTTTGCCATAGATGCTTGTTACACCAAAGTTTACTCATCCTCATGCACTGCCCAGAAGGGGAAATAAAGGAGAATGATAAAGTAGCAAGCTTTGTCGTGTGTCGATTCTTGAAAAGGAAAAGCATGGACACGTGTCACACGTCGAATGAGGGTTAGTGTATATCCTGTAATAAGCGCACACAACCTGTCTCTTCATGAGTATTTTCTACTACAGTGTCCTTTTATAGCTTTATTTTCTGTTGAGAGAGCATTTCACGGAAGTACATACATGAATATGTTCCTAAGGTATAAAACATTACATTATTTGCGGCATCACTGGTTCCGATACCTTTTATAATGTATGGTATCTGCAACATTGGTCCCTCATGCGCAACACGATGATTATATCCATTGAACGTCTGTGTTAATTGGGGTTTATACCATTTACCTGTACAAGGTTTCAGATATCAATGTTCTCTTGTCCACCACAAATGTCTACTATACACTCTACAGTGTCTAGATTCACTCCCTCAAAACTCAAGGCTGTTACTACTCCCTCACATGCTTTGTCTAACATTTGTCTCCTTTCTAATTTAACTGCGCCAATATTATGTTGCATGCATCATAACACCAACGTTTTAGACCATCATCCTCTAATGTAATTAATTTGCATATGCATCAAGCTTCAACTAAAGTAACAAAAATTTACTACCAATTGAAGTATAGTGCATATATAATATCACAGTGGGTAAATTGTGATTTTCATCCAAAAAATTTAATTTTTAGTTCTCCAAAAGAAAATGACATTTTGATACTATAAACATGATGTTAGTTTATCGAAACAACAGTGCTAGGAACCAAGAGGGTACCAGCAAAAAATCAGACAAATGCCTTTGAGTGAATCCAAAACCTCTATGTGGATGGTGTTTATGCTAGATATTAGGATGTTTCTTTTCTTTGTAAATTGGATGGTTCTGAATCTATTTTCTAATTTATTATGTTTTAGGTATTTGGAGAGCTGAAGAGACAGAAGCTAATTGAATCAGTTTTCGTGATTCACCTTACAATGATACTGAACGTATCTCCTCCTAATTTGAATGTGGTGAAACATTTAATAACCAATATTTAAATCATAAATAAATAAAAATAATCACTATATTTCTAATTAATTAAGTTGTTCCATTCTTTACTAATTTGGAGTTAGTTCATATACTTTTCCTTATAGAAATTTATCAAAGATAAAAGTGACATACTTAGAAAAAGATTGTAGAGATAAAATTTTGACGCTCATATTTTAATTAACAATTAAGATCTTTTTATTTTTAAATTTGGTGATTTTAGAACAAATAATTTTTTTTTATTTATTTATATGTGAATGGGAAAAAAATTCAAAAAAAAATTGACAAAAGAGTTTGGTGTTAGAATTTTTTTTCTTTATGCATCTTTTAAATAATTTTTAAATTGTTTTAAAGAAAATTGAATCAAATATATGACTTGTTTGTTATTTATAAAAAAATATTTTATTAAATTAAAATCATCTTTCGAAAATCAAAACATTATTTTCCTTTTTCAAAATGTATTTTATTAAAAATATTTTTTTTGAAAATAAAAAAAAATTATTGATATTTTAATTTAAAAATAAATAAATTATTGACTAATTAAAAATATAAAAATATTTATTATTTTTTAAAATAGAAAGCGTCTAAATTTTTCTAAAAATTTATTTATTTTTATATATTTTAGACTGTGTTAATTACTTATTTATTTTTGAGTTAAAAAATTAGAATCTATTTATTTTTTCGAAAATACTTTCCACTTTAAACATTTGATATCCGCACTAACTTTTGAAAGATATCTTCATAAAATATTCATTTTTTTTTTTTTACTTTAATCAGCAAATATGATAAAAGAAGTAAAAGTATAGGTATAGAAAATAGTAGAAGAGGAGATGAGGTCCAATAGGAATGATGTTGGAAATTGTTTATTATTATAGTAATTGACACGTGGAGTTGTCGGCTGGCAAGACAACATGGAAAAGAGAGGGTGGTGGCGCAGCAGTTTATGTAGAAAAGGGCCTATCAACAATAGCAATAGGAATAGGAATATAGGATCTCTGTTCTGTGTTCTCTTCTTATTATTTAAAGGGAGATAAGAATAAGAGGCTTGGTGCAATTGTGATAGCATTTTTTATTAGCATGGGAAGAAAAGCTGCTACTACTTGTTCCTCTTCCTCTAACATTTCTTCAACTGCTTCCTTGAATCTGAGGCTTGCACTCAGCACTCATGAAGAATGTGGTGGAAGCCTGTTTGTGAAGGTGTACATGGAAGGCATTCCAATTGGGAGGAAGCTCAACATATTAGCACATAGAAGCTACCATGAGCTTGTTAAGAGACTTGAGAACATGTTCGACACCACCATTCTCTGGGGTACAGAGATGGATGAAGTTGTAGTTCAACCTGGTGAGAGATGCCATGTCCTCACTTATGAAGATGAAGAAGGAGATCTTGTTATGGTTGGAGATGTTCCTTGGGAGTAAGTCATCATCATCATCTAAATTCTCTTCTTTCTTTCTTTCTTTAATGAAACTAATTTATATTATATTGATGTTGGTGTAGGATGTTTGTTTCCACTGTAAAGAGGTTGAAGATCACAAGGGTAGACACATTCACTACCTCTTGATAATGCAGATCTCTATTTGTTTTCGATTAATTAGGTAGCTTCAGAGACACCACTGAGGTTTCCAATTTTGTTCTTAGTACTACTACTACTAGTTTAGTCTTAATTACAAGTGTTGAATCATCAAAACTATGCACAAAGTTAAGTCCTCAGTTATATATACTACATGCATAGCTTGCTCACTAGTCACTCCTTTCTTCTTTCCTTCAACAACATGTATAATTAATTAATTAATTAATTCCTGTTGTACATTCATTCCTAATTAGTGTATGTCACAGCTTCTTTTTATTAATTAGCTTTTTATAAAGGCAAAAGATAGATTGACATATAAAGGTTATATTCCATGAACTAGAAACAAGTAAAGGTTATATTCCATGAAATTTGGTAAGTATTTGTTGAGTTTAATTAGGGCCAAGTTCACCTAAATTTTAAATAAAAAAGTAAAAGCTACAATTTAATCAATTGTGATAAATTAAGGACAGTTTGGAAAGTTTAAAAAGTTATTTTTTTTAGTTTTTTATTTATGAAGAGTAATAATATTAATGGCTGATGTAATTTTAAAAATTAAATTATAGCTTTTTAAGAAATTATTTAAGTGTTTATGGAGAAGCTAAAAAAATAATTTTTTTTATAATAAAATTTTTTTATCACATTTCTTTTAAAATAAGCATTTTTAGAACTAAAAAATTAAACAAAATAATTTATTTATAAACTATTTTTAATATAAGTATTAATTATTTAAGTTATTTTAAAAAAAAAATAGCTTAATTAAACTGTTTATCAAAACTAAACCCAATATCTAAAAATAAATAACCAGCTTCAATTAAGGGACACAAATCTCGTGTGTTAGAAGTTAGAAGTAAATGTAACTACATTGTTAAAAAATCTGAAAATCCTTGCCAAAACATTGCATAACAAAACAACTTTAAATAACACACAAGATCAAGACATGGCGTCGCATTAAAATTGATATTATGAGTGTATTACAGCATTTGGTGCTAGGGGTGGAAAAAACTGTTTCAACCATGGGGTATCGTCAGAAACTCAGAATCACTTATTTTATTAGGAAATGGTTGGCACAAACATTTTATTTATATAATCTAACAAACAATATTAGAAAATATCTTGATACATTTGGGTCCACTACAAAGGGAATAAAGGATAGGATAGATCCATATATATCGGACAATTATTGAGGAATTTTTTACTAGAAAAAGAATAAATAAAAGAAAGATTAATAAAGAGTAGTTACAATTATTTACAAGGGTTTCTGAAATGCACAATCCAAGTTAGGTCCAGTATCGACGTTGAACAAGTTGGTATATCTTTTGAAAAATCCAATCCTATCCTTGACCCTTGGATCATTGGGGATTCCACATTCAAGTGCACCATTGATGATGTTAGTAACCAAGCCATAACCAGCTGTTCTGTTTGCTGCTATGTCGGCTTCTGAAGGCACATATTTTCCAACCATAACATTGTGGCAAGAAAGTGTTCCTCTTGTCTCTCTCATCCAAAACCACAGAGCACTTCTGAATGCAATCACTGAATTGTTTGACACAATCTCAGGCTTCCTCAACCCATCAAATCCCAACTCCTTCCCTGCTGGACCATAATTGTAGTTCCTGCATAAATCCATAAATATGTTGCATACTTTTTTTCAGTCATACTGTATACACAAAGTATCATTCATCAATTAGTCACTACGTGTAGAAATATGTATTTGGTAATCTTATAAAATCTTTTACTATACTACATTCTACTCAGTCGTGCGTGCGTGCAATTTATTCACGTAGTCAATGTAAAACGTAGTTATTTTTACTAATATGACATTATGTGATTAAATGCACGTGTTACACGGACATTACATCAAAATTAAATTTCATAAATTTGATTATTTAATAATTAATTATGTAGTTAGAACAATGAATAAATTAATATGCATAATATATACAAATAAATACAGATTTGTTGTGTGCACATAGTATTTTTTATTTTTCTAAGAATAAAAACTAATTACTATATCAGTCATATTAGATGTATATAAAAAATTGGTCACTATATTAGAAAATATGTTAAAATACACATTTAAAATGAATTGATTTATATAGAAATAATGCATGATTGGTTTTGCTTGCATACCAAGAAAGTTGAATGGGTCCTCTTCCATGGTAAGATTTTCCTGGGAAACAAGGCCATTGTTTGTTAGTAGAATCACAGTAGTTACTCTGAGGATTAATCTCTTCCTTAAAGCAGAGACCCCAAGCATATGGACCATCAGGTGCAGTAGCCCATCCACCAGTCGTCTCATGAGAAATTTGAGCAAGAAATGCAGCGATCTCACGCTTCCGTGTGTCTAAACTGCCGGTGGTGCCGAATTCAGGGAAGGTTTTCGCGGCGCGAATGAAGGCCTTGTAAGGGTAGAAGTTCTTAGCAGGGCATGCATTGTCATCTTTATGTAGGAACATGGTATCAAAAAACTTCTTTCTAATGAGAGAAGAGATTGGTTTCGCTTCCAAAGAAGAAGCGAAACAGGGCAATAAGACACAGAGGAAGAGAGTAAAAGAGAGCAATGTTGAAAAAGCCATTTGCTGAATATAGTTCAAAAAACACAAGCATCAAGGAACTTTAATTTATAGATAGGTATAAAGAGGGAATCTTTTCATGTTCAGAGTACCTTTTATTTGCCTAATAGCTTATTGCAATATAAAATTTGTTGTTGACAAATTATGGGAATCAACTGTTGAATTAGATACCCTCCTCCGCCGGCTGGGTTTTAGCCATGTTTCAATTCGTTGGATAAGATGAATCATATAATATATAGTGACAGAACAAAATGAACAGTAATGCACGGTGGTACTTAGTTCCGTTTAAGTGTTTGTCGTTGGTCAATGGGGCGGAATTCGAACTCCCGACACTTGCTTAAGCGGACTAGTGAGCTAACTATTAGACCAACCCAACTTGGTTAAATCTGACTTAATTAAAAATAAAAAAGAGTAATACCCCAAATAGGTCCCAAGGATTTGGTCGTCCGACAGATTTGTCCCCCAGGAAAATTAACTAAGTCTCTGGTCCCCAAAATTATTAGATATATGTCATATACGTCCCTGATCCAGGTTTAACTGGTTAATCGAACAGTCTCTCTCCTACGTAGAGGTGATTAGTGTGACATGTCAGGTTAAAAGCTACCAGGACACATTGGTCCCTACACACGTGTCCAAAACGACGTCGTTTTAGGACTTCTTCAAACGACTTTGAGTGGGACAGATTAGTCCCCAAACTTTCTCATGCCAGTGTTATAAGACGGCAGCGTGTGGAAAATGTGGAGAGCCTGGCCACAATGCTAAGACCTGCAAGGGAGCTCCTAAGGCTGGGATTAATCCTAAAAAAACAATCAAGGAAAAATCCAAGAAAAATTCATCTGCAACACAAGAAGAGGTTCAGGTTTCTCAATCGGCACCCATAACTCAAGTATTCATGATTAACACTTATCTTGTTATACTAAATATTCTATATTGTGCGGCTTGGGATCTGTGATAACTTGTTTAAGACTCAGAATTTTTACAGCCATTAGTTGTTCTATTATAAGGACCATCTTGACATATAATATTATTGATCAGGGACCTGATTGACTTATAGTATAAATTCTAAAGGATCTATTTGACTTATAACATACATCATAAAGGATTTAATTGTTCTAACAAATTTGCTCATGTACGAGATTACTCAGCCTGAGACACCAACAAATGCTGCTAAACCAAATGTTGGAATGAATGTAAATGCTGAAACTGTAAGTATGCTTGATAATGTGTTTCACTATTAATTCCTAAATACTAGATACTAATATCTTATGTTAGAATACTCATAATTGTTTAAAATTCTATCAGGGAAGACAGACTCAGCCTCAACCTCCACCTCAACAACCTTTCAGACGTCTAAAGCAGACAATAATTAGGCCCAAGAGTCAGAAGAGTGTGAGTGATGAGACAATGACAGCTGCAAGTAGTGGCACAACCTCCAGAATGTTCAAATTCATTCCAACTCCCGGACTGAATCTCTCTAAGAAGAAATAATGCTTCCTTGAAATTTATTGTGGAAGAGACAAGACCTTGTTTGTCATTTTGAAGAAAATAGACCTTCACTTTTAAGTCTTTTTGTGTCACCACTTTAATGAGTGTGTGTAGAAGGAAATGGACCTTCTTTAGTTTGTAAACATTTTGATACTACTTATGTGCATACTTATGTTTATGTCCCTTTATGTTAATATTTTGATACATGACATTTGAATATTCTGGTTTGGATTATATACTATATTTTATAATATCTACTTGGCCAACTTATTTACATGCTACTCCGATTTGGATATGACTAACTTCTGTTTAGTATCATTGTCAACCTCTAGTGTCCATTTAACTAAAATGATTCATTCAAATACAATATTTTTTCAACAAACATACAATGCTAATTTCTTATATAACCACCACATAGATACAAAATAAAATCACAACTACAAGTGCACCCATTATTACACTACTAAACAACCTGAAAACACTATCTTTCTTGATTTTTGAACTATCTTCATTCCTCTTTATCAACATCTCCTCCAATTGTTTCACTCTCTCCTCCAAAGTATAATTCAAACCTGCACCAAATTCTTCACCCTTACATGTCTCCATAGAGGCCAATCTACTGCTTTCAACTACATCATCCACCAGACACCCAAAAATCTCATCAAACCATACAAAAAAATTACAATAACCTTGCTTCTCCTGCCATCAGAATAACAAAACAAGAATCATAACATTAGCCTTAGTCTTCAATTTTCAAAATTATAGCACCACAAAAATCAATCACATTGAAGTACCTTGAAGTGAGGACAGCCAAAGAACAGCCTATTTGGGTTCTCTGTTGTGCGAGACCTAGATATTACGGCATATGTATTGCACTTGCACTTAGGATGTTCTCCTCTTCTAAGTTGCCCCCTTAGAAAGCCAGTCGAACCGCTGTCAACACGGAAGACATCATCAATAGTTCTCCAACCACGTCTCCGACTTGCAACTGATGTGTTGCCTCCACTCGCCATCACCTTCTTCGAAGCCAGAAACTCTCTCTCACATACTAAGATACATGGGTTGGAGACAAAGAGACAGAGGTTAAAGATGAAGACCTAATTCATGTTGATCTCCCTTTTGAAACGGCAACGTATAGGTCCTTATTTACACGCTGCCGTTTTATAACACTGGCATGAGAAAGCTTGGGGACTAATCTATTCCACTTAAAACGACGTCGTTTGAAGAAGCCCTAAAACGACGTCGTTTTGGACACGTGTGCAGGGACCAATGTATCCTGGTAGCCTTTAACCTGACACGTCACACTGATCACCTCCACGTAGAAGAGAGACTGTTCGATTAACCGGTTAAACCTGGATCAGGGACGTATATGACATATATCTAACAATTTTGGAGACCAGGGACTTAGTTAATTTTTTTGGGGGATAAATCTGTCGGACAACCAAATCTTTGGGACCTATTTGGGGTAAATAAATAATCTAATTAGACCTCTAAATGTAATAAAGGAAAAAGGTCTGAAGCCTTAGCCCATATCAATGTGTTTTTTGTAATTTGTTTGAAGGCTATAACCACCTTAAATGGGCTTGGTATATGTTGAAACTTGGTTTTTGGGTTAAATTATAGGCTTGGGTAAGGGACCCAAGTTGACAATGAATATATTAAAAAATGTTTATTTAGTTATAAAAAAAAATGTTTATTTACATATTTAATTTGTGGAAGTAAAACCTGTCATGTCAATACTCAATAAAAAAAATGTCAACATTAATTAATTTTTTATGATAAAATTATTTTCTTTAATTTTTATTTTTTAAAATTTAGAATTTAAATTCTAAAATAATTTTGATAAAATTAATATTAATTGAAAAAAAAAAATGATTTGGAATCAAAGTCTTTGAAAATTTAAAAGCCAGAGTGTAATGAAGCAATTAAAAGTTGGAATAATTGAGTGCAATGTTTCCAAGCTGTGAAAAAGGTGGGGCGTTGTAGCATGTAGGTCATTATCAAAGCAACGGCAATGTTTACTTTGTTTTGGTCAGTATCTTGTCGCGTTATCCTTCTATATTAAAAGTCAAGTATTGGGCCAATTTTTGACAAAGGGAAAACCCTCCACTCAAATCTATTCCGTCAAACACTTGGACCACTATACCCCCCTACATTTATGCCAATTATGCTCTTTTTTAATTCCTCACAAAATTAAAGAAACTTCTCCTAACATGCATGCTATATCTATGGTCCATCTTATATTCTTATTTAATATCCAAGCAATATATATGATCCCTTTTCAATAATTTCATTTCATGAATAGAAACTAAAATTCCTTTTTCTTTTTGTATGGGAATACAGATATTAAATCCTATCATATGCATACAGTATTAGTCAACAACAAACCTTTAAATAGAGCTCAAATTTATGACGAATTAATCTTTAATCTACCGAATTTAGGGATATTGTGAGAAAAAAATATATATTTTTCTAGAAGCATGTTGGTATTCCTATTATGAGATGGGTTTGAGCAATGGATAAGAGTGTGGATGGATCAATGTGTGGCTCTTTAGCGCTATGCTGAATTCCTTGTATAATATGTAAGTCTGTGTGTTTTGAACATTTATAGTATTTTCAAACTTAATTATTAAGCTAACCACTTTAATTTTACTTTGATTCCCCAATCAAACACTTAATTTTGGTCTCATCATATGTTTCTCTCTTGTATCTAGTATAAAAGAAATTAAATTCAGTTGCAATAAAGCATGCGTTTCTTTTTCTCAAAGTTTTTTAATGGAAGCGCAAAATTTTAAATCCAAATCCCTTGCAACTAAATAATAATCCAATTCATCCAATGGCTTGGTGAAATTATATTTGTTATATACTTCTTAGTTACTGCTTGGTGATTGGTGGTTTAATTTTCCTACACTTGAAAAATAACATTATTTATTTCATCTCAGCTGTAATAATCATTATTAAAGAGAAGACCTAGCTCTGATCTATAGCGATTATTTCTTATCGAATGCATTAATTATGCCTTTTGAAAATGTCGCTAGCTTGTCGATATCGGTACGTATATATATACACACGTCACGTCGCAATTAATTAACGCCAAGCGTAGTACACCGGCACGTATATGTATGTATACGTATATATGTAGTTATACACTTATACTGTATGTAGTAATTAGTACTAGCTAGTAAGGATTATTGTGAAGTGAAGTGGGGGCTTGTTGAATTATGGGTCACTCATCACTTTCGTTTTCTTCTACTAATTGAGTTCACGCAAAATATCAAAGCAAGTGGACAACGGTGCATTCAAAACAAAGAAGACGACATCACTTTGGAAGAAAATAAAGTATTTATATATAGTCTATATGGTTGAAAATGGGGACGATGTATCCTCTCATCTTTTCTTTTTATTAGGGTTATTATATTTTATGTGTTCATTTTATCTAATATTCATATTTTTTATTCAATAAAACATAAAAATTTCTACGTCCAACTTAATAATAATAAAAAAACTATTGACTTGACATACAAATTAAAAAAATATATAATTGAGTATAAATAAATAAGAACAATCCAACATGACCAGTATATATATTATTATTTTTTATCAATAACAATAATTTATATCTATATTTATAAAAATTTTGCATACAAGTAACATATAATTTATACTTATATTTATCAAAATTTTATATACATAAATCAATACAATTTAATTTATATTCATATTTTTCAAAGTTTGCACACATAAATTAATAAAATTTATTTGTTAAAGACAATTTAGTATCTGTACTGATCAAATAATGACCAAAAAGAAAAATACTAAAAGATCATTAGAATTTATTATTTTTTACTATTAGTTAATCATCAATATTTAAAAGTATGAGATAAAATATATTGTTAAATTACTAAACTAAAAAATTAGACTAAACAAATTAAGTTAGTGACTAAATAATAACCAAAAATAATAAATTATGATAAGTCCTAATATTTTTTAGCCAAAAATATTAAAAATTATCAACCTCCAAAAATTTTTCATAAAATAATTATTTATGAAAATATATCTAAAATTTATTAAATAATTTAACATATTTAATAGATAAGAAAATATATATACGTGAGTAATCGCATACAAATAATACATATATATGGAAGTGAATAGATATAACATATAAGTAGGTCGCCTCTATTTCCAAATTGTTAAGAGCAATGAGGGTTGGCGTCTCCATATTGCAAACCGTGACTTTTAGGTTAAAAGTCGCCGCCCTATTTGGCTATGCATACAATTACAAGATATCAAAGAAATCATAACATATTTCATTAACCTTGTATTTTGGGTGCAATGAAAAGCATCTCTTTGTCGGTTTTTTATGACTATTTATTTAGATATATATTATGGTTTTCCTTTAATTCTAATCAACCACGAAATTGGGGTTGCAAAAGCGTGTATTACTATTTTTGTTAATAGGTTATTTTTTTTATTTTTTATTTTTTAAATCTTGCAAACGACAATGAGATTAGGAAAATGAAAATTGACCCGTACTCAACTATGGTTATAAGATAGATAATTAAAGTTTATTTTACTTACTTTCACTTAGTAATGAATGCATAGCAAGGACAAAACATACCTAATGTGCTGGATGCCTCCGGTACGGATTGAGAGATGGATTGGGAATTTGCAGGTCGAGGCAGATGCCGTATTATTTGACTGGAGCAATGGGGGTGGTACCTGCAAAGACACTCCGACGCTCAAGTCAGAATGGATCTAAGAGGTAGAAGGTGTGAGGAATGAATGAATACCTGGAGGGACCTGGGTCCTCTATTTATAGGTGATGGTAGCTATCTTATCTTATCTTGTTTGGCTAAGATAAGGGAGACGTTTGAATTCGAAAGTTGGTTAGGAGCTCTAATGGGCCGGTTCCGAGCCTTCTAGAAGGGCAAAGAGGGTCGGACCCGGGTAACCGAGTTCGGGGACCATTCCGGGCGTAGGATCCGTGGGCCTGATTCGTAAAAGTTGCCCCCGGAGCGAGAGAGTGAGGGTGCTCGGTCTCATCGCTGGAGGAATCTGTTCCTCGCCGTTTGCGGTTTGGCAAGGAGATCGTTATTTGGTTTTTCCGGTCGAGGTTGAGGATTTAGGGAGTTCCTGGCCGTTTCATGGTCAGACAAGGAGCATGTTGTTTGGGCATCTCATCACATGCCGGGTTTGATGACCGTTTCGAAGAAGGGCCCGGAGATCGGGTTTGGAACAGTTGCCCCCGGAGCATGAGAGTATGCTTTCTTGGTCTCAATGCTAAGTCGTTGGGGAGTCCGATTCTCTGTAGTTTGGGAGACTGTGAGGGGCCTGAAAAGGGCGTGACATCATCTTGCATCAATTGGTAGGATGTTGGTCAGTCTGGCTTTCTGCGAGTTGGAAGACCGTCAGCTCATGCTTGTTTTGTGTGGCCTTTTTTGGGCCGTTATTATGAACTTATTTTAGGCCTCTTGGTGGGCCGATTTCAAGACTTTGTTTATTTAGCTTTATTTGGATTTCCATTTTGTTGGCTTTGCGGGTGATCGATTCACGAGTCACTATTTTTGTTATTTGGATATCCGTTTTGTTATTTGGATATCCGTTTTATTGGCTTCGGGGTGATCGATTCCCGGGTAGCCGTTCACTTATTTGGATATCCATTTTATTATTTGGATATCCGTTTTTGTTATTTGGATATCTGTTTTGTTGGCCTCGGGGTAATCGATTCCCGTGTAGCCGTTTACTTATTTGGATATCCGTTTTGTTATTTGGATATCAGTTTTATTGGCTTCGAGGAGATCGATTCCCGGGTAGCCGTTTACCTATTTGGATATCCGTTTTGTTATTTGGATATCCGTTTTGTTATTTGGATATCAGTTTTATTGGCTTTGAGGTGATCGATTCTCGGGTAGCCGTTCACTTATTTGGATATCCGTTTTATTATTTGGGTATCCGTTTTGTTATTTGGATATCTGTTTTGTTGGCCTCAGGGTAATCGATTCCCGTGTAGCCGTTTACTTATTTGGATATCCATTTTGTTATTTGGATATCCGTTTTATTGGCTTCGTGGTGATTGATTCCCGGATAGCCGTTTACCTATTTGGATATTCGTTTTGTTATATGGATATCCGTTTTGTTGGCCTCAGGGTGATCGATTTCCGTGTAGCCGTTTACTTATTTGGATATCCGTTTTGTTATTTGGATATTCGTTTTATTGGCTTCGAGGTGATCGATTCCCGGGTAGCCAGCCGTTCACTTATTTGGATATCCGTTTTATTATTTGGGTATCCATTTTTTTTATTTGGATATCCGTTTTGTTGGCCTCGGGGTAATCGATTCCTGTGTGGCCGTTTACTTATTTGGATATCCGTTTTGTTATTTGGATATCCGTTTTATTGGCTTCGAGGTGATTGATTCTCGGGTAGCCGTTCACTTATTTGGATATCCGTTTTATTATTTGGGTATCCGTTTTGTTATTTGGATATCCGTTTTGTTGGCCTCAGGGTAATCGATTCCCGTGTAGCCGTTTACTTATTTGGATATCCGTTTTGTTATTTGGATATCTGTTTTATTGGCTTCGTGGTGATCGATTCCCGGATAGCCGTTTACCTATTTGGATATCCGTTTTGTTATTTGGATATCCGTTTTGTTGGCCTCGAGGTGATCGATTCCTGTGTAGCCGTTTACTTATTTGGATATCCGTTTTATTGGCTTCGAGGTGATCGATTCCCGGATAGCCAGCCGTTCACTTATTTGGATATCCGTTTTATTATTTAGGTATCCATTTTTTTATTTGGATATCCGTTTTGTTGGCCTCGGGGTAATCAATTCCCGTGTAGCCGTTTACTTATTTGGATATCCGTTTTGTTATTTGGAGATCCGTTTTATTTGCTTCGAGGTGATCGATTCTTGGGTAGCCGTTTACTTATTTGGATATCCATTTTCTTATTTGGATATCCGTTTTGTTGGCCTCGGGGTAATCGATTCCTGTGTAGCCGTTTACTTATTTGGATATCCGTTTTGTTATTTGGATATCTGTTTTATTGGCTTCGAGGTGATCGATTCCCGGGTAGCCGTTTACTTATTTAGATATCCGTTTTATTTTTTGGATATCCATTTTGTTGGCCTCGGGGTAATTGATCCTCGAGGGTAGCCGCATTTGGTTCGTGCCGTCGAACGGGGCAATGCTTTTGAAAAAATGAATTTCATTTGTGGTTTGGGCCTCGTTAAAACATCCCGGTGTGGGTAGGAAAGAGTGCCCAGTAAGAAAATATACGATTAAACAACTTAAGCAATAAATGCAAGTGAAAAAGGCAAAACATAAAGGGTAAAGAGATAGTCTTAAACGACATCGATCTTGTTGTTTTGGAAGGATGTTTCTACATCTAGTAGCGCCGTAAGTTGGTGGAATTTCAGGATCTTGGGAGCTTGGTCCCGTCTAGTCTTTCGAGCCTGTAGGCTTCTTTTTCGATTTCCATCTTGATTTGGTAGGGACCCTCCCAGTTGGGCGTGAGCTTCCCTTCTCCGGGAGTGGGTAGACCGATTTCTTTTTGTCGTAAGACGAGGTCTCCTAGTCCAAAGTCTCGTCGTACCGTGCTGTCATTGTACCTTAAGCTTATTCTCTATTTTAGGGCTAGCTCCCATAGGTGTGCTATGCTCCTTCCCTTGTCTACAAGGTCCCACTCTGCTTCTTTGTCATTTCCTCCCATGGTTCTGCGTGGACTTTGGTCTTGGCGTGCATCAAGATCGGCGAGGAAGTTGCCTACCGCATCTCGAGATCTCTTGCAGAGGGCCGAGCTGGTGTTCTCACACTCTACTGCGACTTCCCGGTCCCCGTGTATTATTTCGATAGTGCCATTATCGGCCTGAGACTTCATAATTAGGATCTTGGTGAAGATGACGGCGGATAGGTTGTTGATCATCTTTTTTCCGAGGATGATGTTGTAGGCAGTGGAGTCCTTGAGGACCACAAACTCGGAGAGGATGGTCTTCCTCTGGTTTCTGGGTTTCGATGGTTAGTGGTAACACTATAGAATCATCCGGTTTGAGAAACTTGTCTCCGAGTCTGGTAACCCGGTTGTGGTGGGTTTGAAGATTTTTGTTTCAGAGACCCAGCTTGTCGAAGGCTACTCTAAAGAGGATGTTGGAATCAGCTCTGGTGTCGACCAGTATTCTTTTCACAAGTCTGGTTCTGACTTTTGCCGAGACGACGAATGGGGCGTCTTTCGCCGAAGTGCCGTGTTGGCAGTCATTGGGAAAAAATGTGATTGCTGCTAGAATCGAGGAGATTAGTGCTTGGTTTCTTACAGCTAGGACTTTGAGATCCTTTTTTATTGCTGATTTTGACTTTTTCAGCCCGTCCTTTCCAATGATGACATTTACGATTATGGTCGGTTTCTGGACTTTCTTGGGATGCCTATCGTATCGTCTTTGAGTTGCGTCATTCACGTTCTTGTGATCTTTCTCTTTCAGTTCTCCGAGGTTTTCGAATGATTTTGACAAACTCGGGGAGTTTTCCGTTCGAATGTCTTATTCGAGGGCGTCTTTTAGGTCGAAGCAATCTTGGATTTTATGCACATATCATCGGTGGTAGTTGCAGCTTGTTGCCACCTGTCCGTTACTTTAGCTGTCGTGCTTTCGTAAGGATGCCTCGTTCTGCTATTTGGTGGCAGATTTCAGTGATGGGCGCGGGTAGGGGGTGTAGTTCGAGAACTTTCCAACCCTGGGTGGTTAGTTGGCGTTCACGGGTTTGAGGTGCTCTTTTGGTGTATCTCTTGGTGGTGGGTTACAACGAGGTGCCGTGTTACCGTGCTGTCATTTGTTGGCGGCCATGACTTGGCTTACCTCTTCGTCGTTTATGTATTCCCCTGTGATGCTTTGAATTTTGTGCATGGTCCAAACTGGTTTGGTGGTGAAGTGTTTCTAGAAGTCTTCATTTATGAGGCCGTTGGTTAGACAGAGACTGACGACCGAGTCTGTGAGTTTGTCGGCTGTTAGGCACTCATCGTTAAACCTATTGATGCGTGAGCATCTTTCCTATCTTTTCCTAGTGAATTTACATCTAATTTGTTGAGTTTAATAAAGAATTAATTATATTTTAGCCACTATGGATGCTATTTTGAGTTTTGTGCAATACTGTTTATTTTAGGTAGCATTCGACCGGATTTGATGGAGTTTCTGCAGCACAGGAATCAAAGGAGATGGCAGCGAGGAGCGACGCGTACGCGTGACTGACGCGTACGCGTGATTTGAAGAATTGCTCAGCGACGCGTACGCATGACCGACGCGTCCGCGTGACTTGCGAAAAAGAACCATCGACGCGTACGCGTGACATGTGCCACATGTAGAAAATGCAGAAAAACTCTGGGAGCGATTTCTGGGCTGTTTTGACCCAGTTTCCAGCCCAAAAAACACAGATTAGAAGTTGCAGAATGGACAAATCAAGTGGTCCCCACCCATCAGCTGAAGATTCGTTAATTAATTCGAATTTAAATTCAAATTTGATTTTTGAATAGGAAAAGATATTATTTTAATTTTAATTTTAGAAATTTGATTTTTAAATTATTAAGATTAGTTATAAAAGGGGATTCAGATCCATCAGATTGTAACGGAGTACATTTTTTTACCTGAATCCTTATTTTCTACTTTAAACCATGAGCAATTAATCCTCCATTGTTAAGGTTAGGAGCTCTGTCTATTTCTATGGATTGATTTTATTGCTTTTTCTATTTTAATTTATGTATGGATTTATAATTTAAGAATTATTTTCGCTCTTTATTTTATGAATTTGGGTGGAACGGAAGTATGACTCTCTTTCTATTTGAGTTCTTGTATAACTTGGAAAAGCTCTTTACTTGAACAACTGCTTGAAAACATATTCTCCTAAATTTTAATTATCTGGATTTAATGGGATACGTGACATATAATCCTTTTATTTTTAGGTAATTAGAATTTTTGTGGTATATAAACTGGAATTTGATCATCACTCTCTAATTGGAATTAATTGACCAAGGAATTGGCTGTTGATGAATTTTAGAGGAGACTAGGAAGGTCTAAAGAATTAGGGTCTAGTCACATAGTTTGCCATAAATTAAATCATACATGATTAAAATAGTTAGTAAAAAAAAATAATTCCAGAAAATAGATAACTCTGAAGCCTTAACTATCTTCTCCATATTTTCTTCCCAAAGTATTTACTTGCCTTTCTTCAATATTCTTTATATTGTTTAATGTCTTTTATATTGCATCTCAACACTATTTTCTGTTTGTCTAACTAATCCTATCAAATACTATTGTTGCTTAATCCATCAATCCTCGTGGGATCGACCCTTATTCACGTAAGGTATTACTTGGTACGACCCGGTACACTTGCCGGTAAGTTAGTGGGTTACAAATACCATACCAAGTTTTTGGCGCCGTTGCTGAGGATTGACTGTGATTAACAACTATTAAGTTGTTTGATTGTTTAGATTAGGCGTTTTAATTTTAATTTTATTTAAATATTATTTTATTATTTTTCAAAAAAAATATAAAAATAAAAATAAAAAAATAAAATTTCTTTGTTTTTTTTTTCGTTAGCGCCCCTGTCCCCGTTTTCTTTATTATCTTTTTTAAATTCCGTTTAAAAAAAAAAACCTCGTCGATTTTTTTTATTTCTCTTTTTATTTTCATTTTTTTTCTCTTCGTTTTACCTTTTTTCTTTTTTTTTATTTTTAATTTTTATATTCTATTAGAAAAAAATAATAATATAATAAATAACACTAATATTTTTCTTAATTTCTGAAATTAAGTTTGGTGTTACCCAATTAATTTTATTTTAATTTTTCTTTTTATTTTTCCTTTTAAATTTTTGAATTTATTTATTTATTTATTTATTTATTTAGTATTTTTATTTTATTATTTTACACAGGTTACCTCACAGGGACTTCTCTGCACTCTGACGTAGAGAGTCCCATTTTTTCTTGTTTTCTGCTTGTGTATGCACAGGAGTAGAGACAAAGAACATCTCTTAGACTTTGATCTTGAACCTGAAAGAACTTTCAGGCGACATTTACAACAAGCAAGATTTTACAAGGTTGCAGAGTCCACTATGGCAAATAATAACGCTGTTAATGTCAATGTGGTAAATCTAAATGGGGATGATCAATAGAGGAGAGTGCTTGGCTCTTATTTTGCCCCTACTGCGGATCTCTATGGAAAAAGCATTGTGGTACCTCCTATAGCTGCAAACAACTTTGAGTTGAAGCCACAATTGGTCACCCTGGTGCAACAAAACTGCCAGTATCACAGACTTCCTCATGAAGATCCAAATCAGTTTATTTCTGGTTTTCTGCAGATATGTGATACCGTGAAGACAAATGGAGTGAATCCTGAGGTATACAAACTCATGCTCTTCCCATTTGCTCTGAGGGATAAAGCAAAGCTATGGCTAGATTCCCAACCGAAGGAGAGTTTGGATACTTAGGAAAAGGTGGTTACTGAGTTTCTCACTAAATTTTTCCCACCAAAGAAGCTGACTAAGCTTAGGTTGGAGGTTCAGACTTTCAGACAGAAGGAGGGAGAAACTCTTTATGAAGCTTGGGAGAGATACAAGCTACTGAATAGGCAATGCCCTCCAGACATGTTCTCCAAATGGACCCAACTGGATATCTTTTATGAAGGCTTGGGTAAGATGTCCAAGATGAGCCTAGACACTTCTGCAGGCGGTTCATTGCACAAGAAAAAGACACCAGAGGAAACTATTGAGCTGATTGAATTGGTTGCAAGCAACCAATATTTATACTCATCTAACAGGAATCCTGTGAACTCTGAGACCCCTCAGAAGAGAGGCGTGTTGGAAGTAGAAGCTGTTAATGCTCTTCTTTCTCAGAACAAGCTGATGTCTCAGCAAATAAATCTACTTACTCAACAGATGGGTGGCATGCAAGTCTCAGCTATCAACACCCAAAATCCACCACAGGAAGTCTCCTATGACATGGCAGGTAACTTTATGCAAAATGATAATTATGATTATGCTCAACCCTCTTCTGAATAGGTGAATTACATGGCGAGTGGTCCTAGAAATCCCAACAACGATCCATATTCTAAGACATACAATCAGGGGTGGAGGAATCACCCAAATTTTGGGTGGAGAGATCAACCTCAGAGACCTCAGAACTTCAACAATAGTTCTCAGGGCGGTTTTCAACAGAACAACTATAATAACCGCCAATTTCAGTCTCAGCAACAACAACCACCTCAGCAAGCAAATTCTAAATCCTAAGAAGATTCTAATTGGGAGATGATGATGAGTTTCATGCAAGAAACCAGAGCCTCCATTAGAAACTTGGAGGTGCAAATAGGTCAAATGAGTAAGCAATTACCTGAAAGGTCTTCAAATACATTCCCTGGTGATACAGTGGTGAACCCAAGAGAAGATTGCAAGGCTATTCAATTGAGAAGTGGTAAGGTAGCTGGTTCTGAGACCAAGGTCAATGAAGATCTAGTTGAAAAGGAAACTCCAGAGGAGAAGAAGGAAGAAGTAGAGCACGCCCCTCCTAAGCGTGTAGACAACCCATTTCCTGACTCTCTTGACACTTATCCCACCTTACCAAAGGCCCCTGAATACAAGCCAAAAATGCCATATCATCAGAGGCTTCAGAAGGCGTCCAAAGAAAAGCAATTCTCTAAATTTTTAGATGTCTTCAAGAAGCTGCAGATCAACATTCCTTTTGCAGAGGCTCTGGAGCAAATGCCTCTCTACGCTAAATTTATGAAAGAGTTGTTCACCCACAAGAGGAATTGGAAGGAGCAAGAAACCGTGGTGTTAACCAAGAAATGCAGTGCTATTATTCAACACACCCTTCCTGAGAAGATGCCAGACCCAGGAAGCTTTGTCATTTCTTGCACCATTGGAGAATCGGCATTTAGAGAGCTTTATGTGATCTTGGAGCTAGCATCAACCTCATGCTACTTTCAGTGATGAAAAAGCTTCAAATTGAGGAGGTAAAACCTACTCGTATTTCTCTTCAACTTGCTGATCTTTCTATTAAATTACCTGTGGGTGTGGTTGAAGATTTACTTGTTAAAGTATGACCATTTATTTTTCCTGTTGATTTTGTTATATTAGACATGGAAGAGGAGGTAAAACCCTCTATTATACTTGGTCGACCATTTTTAGCTACAGGTAGAGCTCTGATTGATGTGCAAAAGGGTGAATTAACCCTGCGGGTCAATGAAGAATAGGTGGTCCTAAATATTTTTGAAGCCCTCAAGCACCCCAATGATTCTGAGGGGTGTATAAAAATAGATGTTATTGAACCACTTGTTCAAGAAGTACTGGAAACTGAGGTACTTGATGATGTTCTGGATCCTATTTCTGAGTGTGAATTAGTTGAAGTTGACGATTCACCACCCCAAAAGGAGCTGATGAACACGCCAATCAAGGAGGAGGAAGCCCCCAAGCTTGAGCTCAAACCCTTACCCCCCTTCTCTGAAATATGTGTTCTTGGGTAGAAATTATTCATATCCAGTAATTATTAGCTCTTCCCTGAAGCCTGAAGAGGAAGAGGCGCTTGTTTCAGTGCTCAAGAGCCATAAAACAACTCTTGGGTGGACCATTAGTGACTTAAAAGGGATTAGTCCAACCAAGTGTATGCACAAGATCCTCCTTAAAGATGATGCCAAACCAGTTGTGCAACCACAAAAGAGACTCAATCCAACTATGAAAGAAGTGGTCCAAAAAGAGGTAATAAAATTATGGGAAGCAGGTATTATTTACCCTATTTCTGACAGTCCTTGGGTAAGTCCTGTGCAGGTAGTTCCCAAGAAAGGAGGGATGACAGTGATCAAGAATGAAAAGAATGAGCTTATTCCTACAAGAACAGTCACAGGATGGAGAATGTGTATAGACTACAGGAGGCTCAACACTGCTACAAGGAAGGATCATTTCCCCCTGCCTTTCATTGATCAGATGCTTGAGAGGTTAGCTTGTCATGCTTTTTATTGTTTTCTAGATGGATATTCTGGATATAATCAAATTGCAGTGGACCCTCAAGATCAAGAGAAGACAACATTAACATGCCCCTTTGGAGTATTTGCCTACAGGAGAATGCCATTTGGACTTTGCAATGCTCCAGCAACTTTTCAGAGGTGTATGCTTTCAATTTTTTCTGATATGGTTGAAAAGTTTATTGAGATATTTATGGATGACTTTTCTGTTTTTGGTAATTCTTTTGAATCCTGTCTTAAACATTTATCTCTTGTCTTGAAACGGTGTCAAGAATCAAACCTTGTTTTAAATTGAAAAAAATGCCATTTTATGGTTACAGAAGGCATTGTTCTTGGACACCAAATTTCAAGTAAGGGGATTGAGGTTGACAAAGCAAAGGTGGAGGTAATTGAAAAATTACCACCACCAACTAATGTTAAGGCAATTAGGAGTTTCTTGGGTCATGCAGGATTTTATAGAAGATTTATAAAGGATTTTTCTAAAATTGCTAAACCATTTAGCAACCTGTTGGTTGTTGATGTTCCTTTTATCTTTGATTCTGATTGTCTGCATGCTTTTGAAACTCTGAAAGCAAACCTTACCTCTGCTCCCATTATAGCTCCCCCTGACTGGGATTTACCATTTGAATTAATGTGTGATGCTAGTGATTTTGCTATAGGAGCTGTTTTAGGATAGAGGCATGGTAAGCTTGTACATGTCATTTATTATGCCAGTCGTGTGTTAAATGATGCTCAAAAGAATTACACAACTACAGAAAAGGAATTATTAGCTGTTGTCTATGTTGTTGATAAGTTTAGGTCCTATTTACTTGGTTCTAAGGTTATTGTTTATACTAACCATGCTGCTTTGAAGTACCTTCTAACCAAGCAGGATTCTAAACCAAGATCAATCAGATGGGTGTTGCTCCTTCAAGAGTTTGATATTGAGATAAAAGACAGGAAAGGGTCAGAAAATCAAGTAGCTGACCATCTCTCCAGAATTGAGCCTGAAGCAGGAGTACAACCACCTACAGCTATGACTAAGACATTTCTAGATGAGCAATTGTTCCTCATACAGCAGGCTCCATGGTTTGCAGATATTGCAAATTATAAGGCCATGAATTTTATTCCAAGGGAGTATAGCAGGCAACAAGTAAAGAAACTATTGACTGATGCAAAGTACTACATTTGGGAGGAACCATACCTTTTTAAAAGGTGTTCAGATGGTATAATAAGGAGATGTGTCCCAGATGAAGAAACACATCATATTCTTTGGCACTGTCATGGTTCTGAATATGGAGGCCACTTTGGTGGTGAAAGGACAGCTACAAAGGTCCTTCAAAGCGGGTTCTACTGGCCTACCCTCTTCAGAGATTCAAGAGAATTTGTGAAGCACTGTGACAGATGTGCAAAAGCCACAAATCTCCCTGCCAATCATGAAATGCCACAGCAGGGGATTCTTGAGGTTGAGTTGTTTGATGTGTGGGGTATTCATTTCATGGGACCTTTTCCACCCTCACATTCAAACAACTATATTCTAGTGGCAGTTGATTATGTGTCCAAGTGGGTGAAAGCTGTGGCTCTACCCACTAACGATGCCAAGGTGGTAATGAGCTTTCTTCAGTGGTATATCTTTAGCCGGTTTGGCGTCCCAAGGACACTCATTAGTGATGGAGGAAGTCGCTTTTGTAACAGACAGCTGGATTCTCTTCTGCACAGATATGGAGTCTGTCATAAGGTGGCAACCCCCTATCACCCTCAGACGAGTGGACAGGTTGAAGTTTCCAACAGGGAACTTAAGAAAATTCTAGAGAAGACCGTCAGCGTTTCAAGAAAGGACTGGTCTAGGAAGCTTGATGATGCTCTCTGGGCATACCGGACAGCGTACAAGACTCCAATTGGCATGTCCCCTTATCAGTTAGTCTATGGCAAAGCCTGTCACTTGCTAATTGAGTTAGAGCACAAGGCTTACTGGGCAATCAGATATCTGAGTCTTGATTCAGAAGCTGCAGGAATTAAGCGGATGCTTTAGTTGAATGAGCTTGATGAATTCAGATACTCAGCCTATGAGAATGCCAAGCTCTATAAGGAGAAAACCAAGCTACTGCATGACAAGAAGATTGCCATCAGAGTCTTTGAGCCAGGACAGAGAGTGCTTTTGTATAATTCAAGACTCAAATTCTTTCCCGGGAAGCTGAAATCCCGGTGGTCAGGACCGTTTGTGGTTACCAGGGCTTCTCCATATGGTCATGTGGAAGTACAGGAAGAGAAATCTGACAAAAAGTTTATAGTGAATGGCCAGAGGTTGAAGCTCTATCTTGGAGGTGAGATTGATCGCCAGAGGTCCACTCATCTGCTGAACTAGCAGAACTGACCGTCAAGCTAGTGACATTAAAGAAGAGCTTGTCGGGAGGCAACCCGATAATTTTGTATCCTTAGCTATTTTTCGTAGTAGTAGTTTTCTTCCTTATTTGATTTTTTTACTAAGTTTTTACTATTTTTTTTCAGATCATGCAGCTATCTTAGAACAGGAGCCGGACGGTATCTAAAATAAATAAAAAAAGAGAGAGAGAGAGAGAGAGAGCACACAACGCGCAAGCGTCGCTGACGCGTACGCGTCAGTCAGGTGTGCGTGAAAAATAACTTTGAACAGAGTTGCGCGGGAATGATGCGAAAATGATGCCTCTAGCACAAACAAACCCACACGTACGCGTACCCCACGCGTGCGTGTCAACCATGATTTTGGCACTCCACGCGTCCGCGTCATCGACGCATATGAGTGACTTCGCAAATCGGCGTAAAAGGTGTTTGGGCAGAAAGTTGTGCTGGCTTGGGGCTGGAAGTGTGCTAAAAGCACAAAATTGCCCGCACGTACGTGTCCCTGACGCGTGCGCGTCATTTGACCAAACGGCCATCCAAGCGTGCGCGTGCATGACGCGAACGTGTCGTATGCCAAATTTGGTTCCCTAGCCACGCGAACAGAGAGTTGCGTGTGCGCGCGGCTGGCTTCGCGCGAATCGCACAAAACCCAGGGCACGCGGATGCGTGCCTGACGCTGACGCGTCATTAAGGAAGTTCCGCGACCCACGCGTACGCGTGCCGTACGCGTCGTCTTCGCCGCCCAGTTTTAATTTTCTTTCTCCCTCTCCCAATCTTAATTCTCTCTTGTTCTTTTATCCTTTTATTCTTATTTCATTCTAATTTTTGTTTCTTTTTATTTTCAGTTCTTCTTTGCTTGAGGACAAGCAAACCTTTAAGTTTGGTGTTGACACTTCGCTTATGGGTTTTCTGTTTATTCCTATGGCTCCAAAAGGGAGGCAAATCATCTTCACTGAGGAGCACAACCTAAAGAATAAACGACCGCTAGGATAACTAAGGTGGTTGAGTTCCTTTTATTCTTTATTCCTCCCCTCTTTTTGTATGATATGTTTTGGTTTTCTGCTATTTTGCTTTGTTTGTTGCATGATCCTTTATTAGTTAGAATCCTAGGACTAGTTTAGTTCTCCCTATTGCTTTAATTATGAAAATATGTCTCATGTATTACTCACTGAACTTGAATTCAAATAAAAAAAATACAGGAGTGATATATTGCATGAGAAAGTGGGTCTATATTGAAGAATAGTCTTATTTACTTAAATGTGGTGGTATTTTCTGTGATTCTGAATGCATGAAATGAACAGTGCATATTTTTTATAGTGAAGTTTATGAATGTTAAAAATTGTTGGCTCTTGAAAGAATGATGAAAAAGAGAAATGTTATTGATAATATGAAAAATCATAAAATTGATTCTTGAAGCAAGAAAAAACAGTGAAAAATACAAAGCTTGCGAAAAAAATGGCAATATATATATATATATACAAAGAGAGAAAAAGAAAAAGCAAGCAGAAAAAGCCAAGAACCCTTTAAAGGCAAAGGGTAAAAAGGATCCAAGGCTTTGAGCATTAATGGATAGGAGGGCCCAAAGGAATAAAATCCTGGCCTAAGCGGCTAAATCAAGTTGTCCCTAACCATGTGCTTGTGGCGTGAAGGTGTCAAGTGAAAAGCTTGAGACTGAGCGGTTAAAGTCGTGATCCAAAGCAAAAAAAGTGTGCTTAAGAACTCTGGGCACCTCTAACTAGGGACTCTAGCAAAGCTGAGTCACAATCTGAAAAGGTTCACCCAGTTATGTGTCTGTGGCATTTATGTATCCTGTGGTAATACTGAAAAATAAAATGCTTAGGGTCACGACCAAGACTCATAAAGTAGCTGTGTTCAAGAATCAATATACTGAACTAGGAAAATCAATAACACTATCTGAATTCTGAGTTCCTATGGATGCCAATCATTCTGAACTTCAAAGGATAAAGTGAGATGCTAAAACTATTCAGGATTGCAGTTGTAAACCCCACTATAAGAAGAGACATGAGCTTAATCGAACTCTCATTCTCATGCAAATTCACATCCTAAGCTTATATTAGTTTTGGTTGCTTGAGGACAAGCAACAATTTAAGTTTAGTGTTGTGATGCGTGAGCATCTTTTCTATCTTTTCCTAGTGAATTTGCATCTAATTTGTTGAGTTTAATAAAGAATTAATTATATTTTAGCCACTATGGATAAACTGGAATATAAACTGGAATTTGATCATCACTCTCTAATTGGAATTAATTGACCAAGGAATTGGCTGTTAATGAATTTTAGAGGAGACTAGGAAGGTCTAAGGAATTAGGGTCTAGTCACATATAGTTTGCCATAAATTAAATCCTACATGATTAAAATAGTTAGTAAGAAAAATAATTCCAGAAAAATAGATAACTCTGAAGCCTTAACTATCTTCTCCATATTTTCTTCCCAAAGTATTTACTTGCCTTTCTTTAATATTCTTTATATTGTTTAATGTCTTTTATATTGCATCTCAACACTATTTTCTGTTTGTCTAACTAATCCTATCAAACACTATTGTTGCTTAATCCATCAATCTTCGTGGGATCTTATTCACGTAAGGTATTACTTGGTACGACCCGGTGCACTTGCCGGTAAGTTAGTGGGTTACAAATACCATACCACCTATCGAGGTATTTTCTTGTGGATTCATCTTCTGTTTGGGTGATTCCGAGCAACTTTATGGGGGTGTTTTGCTTTGGTGATCCTGGTGGTGCACTGGGCCATGAATTTTCTGGAGATGTCATGAAAGCTGGCTATGGAGCCGTTTGGAAGGGCGTTGAACCATTTGATTGCGGGGCCGGCTAAGGTTATCGAGAAGCCCTTACACCGGACCATGTCGGCGGCTCCTTCCAGGTTCATCCTGGCCTCGAAGGCCGTTAGGTGTTCTTGGGGATCTTTGGTCCCGTCGTATTTCATGTCAGTGGGCTTGTTGAAGTCCTTCGGGAGTTTGGCTCTCAAGGATTTTTCTGTGAACGGGATGGCTTCCATTATCACGTGCATGTTTTCTGCTCGTTTGGCCTCCCGATGGTGCCGTTGGTCGTCTTCTCCGCGTCGGTGTTTGGGTCTAGAAAAACGCTACGGTCGTGCCGTTTGCTGTGTCGTTGCTCAGGCGGCATGGTGTTCCTGGCATTGCGGTGAGATCAGGTCCTGGAGGTCGCTTGGCTTGCGTGCTCCGGGTGGTACCATTCTTTGGGTGTAACTCGGCCTTTGGGATTTTGCACCCTAAGGCACAGCTCTTGGATTATCTAGATTGCCTTCTCTCCTAAGCCGTCGGGTGGCCGGGCTTCAGTGGGAGGATGATTGTCTTCTCTTGGTTATTGCTAGGTTGGGGTTGGTTGGCGATGTGTCGCGCTTGTTATCCTCCCGTGGGTGGGAGGAGTGTTATCTTGGAGTTCGGGAGTTGGGCTTCGTGGGTTTGAGTTGGGGTGTTAGCTGGAGGATTGCTCCTCAAGGTTCTCCGTCATGCCGTCACGATTTAGCAATCCCCCGCATCTATGCAAGAACCTTGAGAACTTTCTTGATCTCTTGGCTCCTGAGAGGTTTGAGCTTGGCCACGGTGGTGACGTTAAAGAGGTCGTTCATGATGAGCTTCCTTATGAATTTTCAGTAAGGTTCGAAGGGGGATCATGGCGATAGAGTTGTCAAAGGTGAGGTGGCGGATGGCACAGGTTTGGAACCTGGTGTTGAAGGAGGTGACCTCGTGGGTTTGGAGGGAGAGCTTGAAGAGTTCAAAAGATGAAGCAACTACGGTAGGCATGGAGCCGAAGTAGAGGGAGAAGATGGGGCCATGGCGCTTGGATAGACGGATGAGGGAGTGGTGAATGAGAGGGTCCAAGAGGTGGAGGTGTCCCACTAAAGGGAGGCGAGACTTTGGGCTCAGAGGATTTGAAATTTAACCGTTGGAGAAGGGCGAAGGTGCATAAAGAGTGTTATCACTAAGAAGGTGATTGCAAGTAATATTGTTCCTTTGGGATTTCGCCATTGGAATAGGGTGAAGGTGTGATATCACTGCAAAGGTGATGCAAGTTAAAGAAATATTATTCCTTTTTGTTCTCAGTAACAAGCAAGAAATCAAGTGAGTGAATTTGAGGATTACTCTTCTGGGTTATCCGCCATGCCGCTATGACGTTGCAAATTCCCCACAAACGGCGCCAATGTACTGGATGCCTCCGGTATGAGTTGAGAGATGGATTGGGAACTTGCAGGTCGAGGCAGATGCCGGATTATTTGACTGGAGCAATGGGGGGTGGTACCTGCAAAGACACTCCGATGCTCAAGTCAGAATGGATCTAAGAGGTAGAAGGTGTAAGAAATGAATGAATACTTGGAGGGACCTGGGTCCTCTATTTATAGGTGATGGTAGCTATCTTATCTTATCTTGTTTGGCTAAGATAAGGGAGACGTTTGAATTCGAAAGTTGGTTAGGAGCTCTAGTGGGCCGGTTCCGAGCCTTCTAGAAGGTCGAAGAGGGTCGGACCCGGGTAACCGGATTCGGGGACCATTCCGGGCATAGGATCCGTGGGCCAGATCCGTAACACCTAACATGATAATTATTTTTATAATTATATTTATTATTATAAAATATAATTAATTTTTAAATTATCTTACAAAAAATTAAAACACTAAAATAATCATTTAAATAATAACACATTGTTAAAAAATTATTTAATTTTTTAATTTATTTATAGACAATACATATATTAATTATAATTATAAATTATACTATTTTAAATTAAATAACTTATATAATGATGATTTCATTTATGATTATAAATGCTAAATTAAATAAATCATAATTCCTTTTTATTTGGAACCAAATGAGAATAAAATCAATAGATACAATTTTTATTTGGATTGTAGAGTTTAATGGGTATCATGCTCAAATATAAATAGTATCAAAACTGCCTCCATAGCTCTTTTTCATCAAAGAGTTGTGATTCAGCTCTATTAGAAATACAAAAAGCTTTGATCGAAGAAGATCAAAGAACCAAATTTTTTTAATCACTTTTATAAATACAGGTACGTTTTTACACTATAATGTGTGTGTGTGTATATATATATATTGACAGAACTTATTATCAATGTTTGATTATTTTATTAAAAATACCACTTATAAATTAATATTTTTGTATAAAGACTAAATATTAATATTGTGCTAGGTCTTTGTGATTGGTCCACCATTATATGAATTTTATTCATATAATATGTAGTTTGTGTGAATATATTATTTTGCTTTAAAGTTATATCTGCCAATATTAATTTATTTTTAAATAAATTTTTTTGAAATTAAAAAAAAAGAGAGACTTTAGTTGATGACTTATATTTTATCAAATTAATTATTATTTCATATGGTCTTTTGAGATAAATGTGATTGATGACTTATATTAGTTTAGTGAGAGGAAATATATTTTATTATTTTTGTATGTCACGACATACAAAATTATAAATAAGGTTATATATTTAATTCTAAGGAAGACAAGTATAGTCTCATTAAGTGTCTCAAGAAAGTTATAAATCTCAAGAATACATAAGGTTTATCATACTTTAGCAGTAATTTAATAGATAATAAATTTATACACTTACAGTTATTTGTGTACTATATTAGTTTAGCAGATATTTGAGTCAGTTAAAAATGGATCATAAAATAGTAGACAAACAAGTTTTGTTAGAGTAAAATATTATATGTTCACACATATAAAGGTAGAAACTAAAGTTAGAGATGATTTGATATTCATATTCTGATTTTGTTGAATGCCAAGGCAATTTTAATCCATTGCATGTATATTCATATGTTCATTGAAAGAGTTCTTTAGAAAGGTGTTAAAATGATACTTATTACTCTTTCTACAAAAATAACTGAATATAAAACCCCTTTTGAAGGCACCATTTTGGTGATTACAAATACTTGCCACAAAATATGAAAAATAAATTTAAAAGACTACTTGAATTATTTTGTGACAATGTATTAGTAGTCTGTTATTTTAAATTTTTGTTCAACAAAAGAGTTCAGAGTGCTTAAGTGTCTTGTGAGCAAGTTAGCACAAACTCTATAAATGCATGCATATTTGGTTAGTTAGAAACAAACATCCATGGTCTTTCATGTGGATACTATTCAAATGAGTGTTATATCATTTTATGATATGTTGTTTCAGTGGGAGTGTATATTTAGATGCTCATATAGTTTAGACAAATTTACGAATATAAATAATTTTACAGAAATAAAGTATTAAGTTTCATTTTCACTTTGACTCATGATCTCATAAAGTTTATCAAAGTTGGACCAGTTGAAAATAGATATACCTGAGGTTATTTTCGCATGTAATTTCTGAATTTTTTCATCTAAGTTTGATCTATGTCGTTGAGTATATTAATATAGTCATTATCGTGGTTTTGTCGCGACAGTAATGTGATAAAAGCTCTGGTAATTTCATAATTAATATATAAGACAGACTAGATTGTTAAAGTAATAAGGGAGATAGCATTCAGATGCGCGCTGTTTATAAGATGTGATTATTTCAGGAAAGAATATATGTATATTCCAAGTGGGAGATTGTTGGAAAATTATTTAATTTCTTAATTTGTTTGTGGATAATACATATATTAATTATAATCATAAATTATGCTATTTCAAATTAAATAACTTATATAACGGTAATCTCATTTATTGTTATAAATACTAAGTTGAATAAATCATAATTACTTTTTATTTGGAACTAAATGAGAATAAAATCAGATACTATTTTTATTTGAAATTTAGGAATTTAATGAGTGTCATGTTCAAATATAAATAATGACTTCATAATTTTGTCTTCTAACATATCAAAACTGCCTTTGTAGCTCTTTTTTCATCAAAGAGTTATAATTCAACTCTATTAAGTATACATAAGACTTTAATGGAAGAAAATTAAAAAAACTAAATTTTCCTAATACTTGTATAAGTATAGATATATTTTTGATATATATATATATATATATATATATATATATATATATATATATATATGTCGGGTACCGAACGGTTCGGGTTGATACTTTGGTTGGTAAAAAGGGGGGAATCGCCTGGTCTTGGGTTGCTGGATCGGAGGAAGTGAAGCCGACTTCCCGAGCTCTTCGTGTGGAGAAGGGGGGGTCACCTGCAAAGACACTCCGACGCTCTAGTCAGTCAAGTGTGCAGGCGAAAAGTGAGAGAATGATGTGTGACGTACCTTGGGGAGGGGTAGAACCCTCCCCATATATACCATGTCAGAGGTGGGTCCCACAAGGGGAGACCCACCTTCCTCGAAACTTCTTTCACACAGCTGTAGCGGAACTGTCAGGGACGCGTGTCCGGGTGAGAGGTTGAGCAGCTCTAGCCCGACCGTTCGGGTCGGGTGGTCCACGAGTCGGGTCGGCCCGTATGCTGTTTGGGCCCGGCCGTAACAGTGCCCCCAACGCGCCAGCTATAGACGTGAACACTGTTGGTGGCGTGTTATATTTTCCCTTGTGTCGTTGCCAGGTCGGCCGCTCGTGGAGAGGACGTGCCTCTTGCGCGTGTGTCTTTTTGTTGATGGGGATAACCGTTCGTCGCCTCGTTCTTCGTGCCGGGCATTTAATGTTCATAATGGGTTGTTTCAAATCCTGTGGGTAAAGACTCTTTTACCCCTGTCTTTCGCGCTTCATGTCAGTTTTTAACCCTCTAGTCAGTTTCACACTCCATTTTAATTCCATTTTCTTGTTCATCTTCATTCCTCTTCTCTTTGCATTCTCCTTCTTCCTTCCTGAATTCCCTACTGTGATCTTCACGTTTTTTAGCATCAATCCCTTCCTGTTTTCCTCTCAGTTATCACAGTCAATCAGGTAAGCACTCTTCTCCTCTCTCTCTGCTCTATGTGTGTTTTATCTTCATTATCATTTCTCCTATATGCATGTTGCTTGTTTGATTTGCATGCTAGATGATCATAGTGTCAAGTACGTGCGTTAGGGGGGTTACCATTTCAGGGTGTTAGATTTTTAGGTTTTTACTTGGATTCTGCTTTAGCCATGTTTGATCTTAGTTATTGAATAGGCTAGATGTAGTTTCTGGGCTTTTTCTGGACTCCCGACCTCATAGACTAACCGAGTGGTACCCCACTGTAGGTATGCCTCGCGTCGTTTCTCGAGCTTCCACCTCCGCCGCGGGTTACGATCCCTACGCGTGGGTGACTTCCGACGTGAAGGACTCCCCGAACCAGATGGGCGAGGAGGAGTTAACCGAGTTCCGCCAAGCTGAGTACTTGTGTGGCGGGACTGACGAGGAGGCCAACTACGACATCTTTGTTCCTGCCCCCAATGAACGGCTATACGAGCTCAATTTCCATTCTCCCGGGTTGCCGATTGGATTTGGTTCTATAAGTACATGTTCACCCAAGTGGTGGTTCGTATTCCGTTTTCAGCTTTTCAAATGGCGCTCCTTAATCGGATTTCCGTGGCACCGTCGCAGCTGCATCCAAACAGTTGGGCTTCCATTCGCTGTTTCGAGATGGTGTGTGAATATCTAGAGTTGTCGGTGTCCGTTGACGTTTTCCTTTTTTTCTTCAACCTCACGAATCCTTCCAAGGAGGGGAAAGCAAGGAAATGGTTCATTTCCTTCCGATCTGCCCAGGGTCGGAGGATCTTCGGCTTGTTCGATGACTCTTATCATGGGTTTAAAGACAAGTATTTTAAGGTGCGTCCAGTCAAAGGTCGCCACCCCTTCTGGTTATCGTTAGAAGGGGAACGCCTCATCCCAACGTACTGGAGTTTCGGGGCAGGGTCCAACACCTTTATCAAGGTGACTTACAAGGGGATGTCCGCTGTGGACAGAAAGGTTGCCTACGTGTTGTTGGCCGTTTTTGGGAGGAATCATGTGAACCCCCACCTTTTGATGGGTGACCGGGAGGTCGCCAGAAATTATATTTGTGAGTAATTTTGACGTTTCCTGCATTATTTTTGCTTCGATTGGTTATGCCGATTTCACGACTAACTTGTCTACTTATTTGTTGCAGTGGAGATGTCTGCTTCAGTGACAGGGCTTGAGGGTTTGTTCAAGACTTTCTTGGCGGAAAGCGATGAGGAGAAGGCTGACAAGAAGGCTGACGGGAAGCCGAAGAACCCTCCTGAGGACAAGAAGGATCAAGCGGTGCCTTCACCTCGTGACACTGAGATGTCGGACAAAAACTCTGGCGGGACGCGCGTTTCTCCTATTCGTGAGGAGACGGCTGGCACCAGGCATTCGTCCTCCACTCAACAAGAGAATGATAACTTGAAGCTTATTCCCACCCCCAAAAGGCAGAGGGCATCCTCCAGCCCTGAAGGAGTTCTCACCATGATGGAGAGGAACTTCGACGCTGGGGCCTTTATAGACTCCCAGTTGCTCCCTGGCACGGAGGATCACTTCCTTGGCACCGAGCTTGCGGGTCAGGTGAGGTGGATGTACCGTACCCTTCTCCGTGGTGCCGCAATAGCTCGGAAGGCCAAGTTCAAGCTGTCGGGGATGCAGTCGCTGCGCAGGAAGCTTGATTCTGCTGCCAAGTCCAATAATGAATTCAAAGCTCAAGTTGAAACGCTTCGGGAGTAGCTGTCCAAGATGGGGGAGAAGCTTAAAGCTGCCGAGGAGAAAGCTGCGTCTGCCGAGGAGAAATTGAAGACCTCCGATGCCACCGTGTCCCATCTAACCAAGCGGGAGATGACTTTGGAGAGCCAAATCAATGCCGCGCAAGGTCGGCTGGTCGCTTTGGAGAAGGAACATGATGTGGCCGTTTCGTCGGCTAAGGCTGCTCAAGCTGAGGTCGAAGAGCTTAGGAAAAACATAAAGAGACCGTGAAACAAGGAAAGAGCGCGATCCTGATGACTGAGGAGGCTCTCAAGGCCCAGGTGAAGATCGTGGCTCCTGATTTCGACACGTCGGCAATTGGGGTCTTTAAAACAATCAAGGATGGCAAGATTGTCGACATGCCCAAAATGTGATTTCTTTGTACTTTTTGTATGGATCTGTGATTATGTTGTAGAACTTTGTGGAACTTACTCTTGTTATACTTTAATAGTCGCTTGGTCGACTTGTGATTATCATTTTTTCTTCGCTTATCTGGTAGCATTTTCGTTTTGTTTTGTTACCGTTTTGCCGGCGTAGGCTTGTCGCTCGTGTTCGTTTACCCTTATGTTGGTAACTCGGCAAAGCCAGGTCGTGGCTTTGCTATTGCTGTAGCCGTTTGTTATGGCTTTAACTTAGTTGGCTCCCGGGGTGATCAGTCCCGGGGCACCGTGTCGTTGTCCCATTTACCATGCATTATAAGGAACATGTTGTCGTGGGACGCATAAATGGGAAAAAGTAGATGGAAAAGTAATTTTGACAAATAAACATTAATTTTTTGACAAGTAAACATTAGTCGATAGCTAAACAAAATTATTGCCATGACAAGTATTCAAGAAAGTAAATTACTGAGCTCGTCAGATCGCCTAGTCGGCGTGTTTGAGCTAAGAATAGAACCTTCTTAGGTTACCTGCATTCCAAATTCTCGGGATTTCCTTGCCATCGAGCTTCTCCAACTTGTAGGCGCCTTTGCCAATTACCTCTTTGACCCTGTAGGGGCCTTCCCAGTTTGCCGCGAGCTTGCCTTCCCCCTGAGTCGGGAGACCGATGTCGTTGCACCGTAGGACGAGGTCGTTTTGTTCAAACTCTCTCCTAAGCACTTTGGTGTTGTAGCGTAGGGCCATTCTTTGCTTTAGTGCTACTTCTGACAAATGGGCCATCTCCTTTGCCTCGTCTACTAGGTCCTTCTCTACAGCTTCTTCCACTCTGTTTAGAAGTAGTCGTGGGATCGGCTCGCCGATCTCTACGAGTATCATTGCGTCCACCCCGTACGTCAGGCGGAAAGGGGTTTCTCCCGTGGAGGACTGCTCGGTTGTACGGTAAGACCAGATAACTGAGGCAAGTTCGTCGGCCCATGCACCTTTTTTATTATCCAGCCGCTTCTTGAGGCCCAGCAAGACGACCTTATTCGCAGCCTCGACTTACCCGTTCGTCTGGGGATGCTCCACCGAAGAGAATTTCTGTTTTATGCCCAGACCGGTGAGGAACTCCACAAACTTTTTATCAGTGAACTGCGTCCCGTTATCTGAGATAACGACTTCCGGGATGCCGAATCGGGTTATCACCTGTCTCCACATGAACTTTTGACAATTGGATGAGGATATACTGGCCAGCGTTTCAGCCTCTATCCATTTGGTGTAGTAGTCAATGGCAACTATGAGATATTTGACTTACCCCGGACCAACCAAGAAAGGTCCCAAGAGGTCGACCCCCCACTGTGCGAAAGGTCGGGAGGACGTCAGTAAGCTCAGTTTGGTAGCCGGTGCTTTGTGGAAGTTGGCATTCTCTTGGCACTTGACACACTTCTTCACGAATTCTTTGGAGTCCTCCATCATTGATGGCCAGTAATATCCAGCTCGGATGAGCTTTCTTGCTAGGGCTTTGTCCCCGATGTGGTGACCACAATACCCCTCGTGGACTTCCTTGAGTACGTAGTTCATTTGGTCGGGATGCAGGCATTTCAGCAAGGGCTGGCTGAGTCCCTTTTTGAACAGTTGCCCTTGTATGATCGCATATTTGGCTGCCTCCCTTCTCAACGTTTTAGTTTCCTTCTCATCTTCAAAGAGTTTGCCGTTTTCTAGGTAATCAGTGATGGGGTCCATCCAGGAGGGACTTATCTTTGTCAGGTGGAGGACAACTGCTGGTTCTTTTGTCATGCCTTGAATGAGGGACTGGTTGCCGGCCCCCGGTTTCGTGCTCGCTAGCTTGGATAGGAGGTCTGCCCGTGTGTTCCTTTCCCTTGAAACGTGTTGGACCGCGACCTCCTCAAACTGTTTGCTCAGCTCTTTGACCTTCTCCAAGTACTTTTGCAATAGCGAGTCTCTGGCTTGGTAGCTTCCATTTACTTGCGAGGTCACGACCTGTGAGTCGCTGCATACTTCCAGCCTCGTAGCCCCGACTTCCCGAGCTAAGATCAAGCCGCCTAGAAGGGCCTCATATTCCGCTTGGTTGTTCGATACGCAAAACTCGAACTTGATTGATTGTTCGTATATGACCCCGGCAGGACTTTCCAAGATGATCCCGGCACCCCCGGACATTTGGTTGGAGGCCCCGTCCATATGGAGCCTCCACCGTATGCCCGCTTCCTCGGTCGGGTCCCCCGCTACTTCTACCAAGAAGTCTGCCATTGCTTGTGCCTTGATCGCATGTCGGGGCTCGTATCGCAAATCATACTGAGATAGCTCGATGGCCCAAGTTATCATTCTTCCTGCTAAGTCGGATTTTGGAGCACTTGGTGGATTCCCTGGTCCGTTCTCACGACCACCTGGTGACCTTGGAAGTATTGCCATAGTCTTCGGGAGGAGGTTAGCAGTGCTAGAGCCAGCTTCTCTAGTTTGCTGTATCTCAGTTCTGCTCCTTGCAGTGCTCTACTCACGAAGTAAATTGGTTGTTGAACCTTCCCTTCTTCCCATACCAAAACTGCTGCCAGCGCTTCATCCGTTATGGCCAGGTATAGGTAGAGCGGTTCTCTGACTTTGGGCTTCCCGAGCACGGGTGGTGTGGCGAGGATCTCTTTGAAATGTTTAAATGCTTCCTCACATGCCGGGGTCCATTCAAATACTATCCCTTTTTTCATAAGATTGAAAAACGGTAGCGCCCTAGCGGCCGACGCCCCGAGGAAACGGGATAGGGCGGTGAGTCTACCTGATAACCTCTGAACATCCTTGACGTAGCTCGGACTCCTCATTTGGAGTATTGTTTGGCACTTTTTCGGGTTGGCCTCGACCCCCCTTTGGGTTATCATGAACCCTAGGAACTTTCCTGCCTGCATCGCAAAGGCTCATTTGAGTGGGTTGAGCCTCATGTCGTGTTGTAGGAGGGAGGCGAACACATTTCCCAGGTCGCTTATGAGGTCCTCGGGTCGGGTGGTCTTTGCAAGGATATCATCTACATACACCTCCACTGTTTTGCCTATGAGGTCACTGAATATCTTGTTCATTAGCCTCTGGTACGTGGCCCCAGCGTTCTTCAGGCCGAACGGCATTACTTTGTAGCAATATATCCCTCTTGGCGTTATGAACGCCGTTTTCTCTTCGTTAGGCCGGTGCATCGGTATCTGGTTATAACCAGAGTAGGCGTCCATAAAGCTTAGGTACCGATATCCCGCCGCGGCGTCGACGAGTGCATCAATGTTGGGCAGGGGGTAGCAGTCATTGGGGCATGTTTTGTTGAGATCAGAGTAATCCACACACATCCTCCATTTCCCATTGTGCTTTTTCACTAAAACTACATTCGACAGCCATGTTGAGTAGTCAAGTTCTCGAATAAATCCTGCTTCGAGGAGGCTAGTCGTCTGCCCGGCCACCGCTTCCGCTCGCTCTTGCGATATTTTCCTTCTTCTTTGAGCTACCGGTCTGGCCTCCGCCATCATGGTCAAGTGATGTGACATGAGTTGGGGGTCTATTCCCGGCATGTCGGCTGGCGTCCATGCAAATAGGTCACCGTTAGCCCTGATCATTTCCATCATGGGCCCCTTTCAGGTCGTGTGGTAGGTTTCTGTTCACGAAGGTGAACTTCTCCTCTGTGTCGCCGACTCTGAATTTCTCCAAGTTCCGTTCCGGCTCAGGTCTGGGTTTGTCTTCGACTCTAGCGTCTAGGTCGGCAAGGAACACTCCCGCTGCTTCCTTGGACGTCTTCCTTAAGGAGAGACTGGCGTTGTCGCAGGCGACTGCCGTTTCCAAATCTCCTTTTATGGATCCCACGGACCCGTCGTCAGCCACGAATTTCATTACCAGCATCGTTGTGCTGATTACTGCCCCGAGATCGTTGATGGTCTTCCTCCCCAGGATGATGTTGTAGGCTGTGGAGTCACACAGAACCACGAACTCGGCCATTGTTGAGCCTCGTCCCTGCCCGTGTCCTACTGATAACGGCAGGGAGATTATCCCGTCTGGCTTGATGAAGTGGTCGCCTAACCCTACAACACCGTGCTGGTGGGTTTTCAGGTCGGCATCCCGCAGTCCCAAAGCATCGAACACATTACGGAACATGATATTTGAGTCAACACCGGTGTCTATGAGGATGCGCTTGATGAGGCCGGTTCTCACTCAGGCCATGATGACCATAGGGGCTTTCCGCGACCTCATCAAACCACTGGTCCTCCGGGCCGAATGAGTTGGATGGCGACCTCGACCTCTTGGATTTTCTACAGATGATGAGAAAATCGCCAGGACTTTGGCGTCTTTCTTGTGTGTCAACTTCGACCTTAGGGGTGCGTCTCTCGCTGTTACGACGTTCACTATGGTGAGACCTTGTTCGCTGTCGCCCTGGTCATGACGTCGCTTTACCACGCAAGTCTTGTCCTCTACCTCTCGGTCGTGATCTCGTCTTCTGGGCTCCCTGATGAGATGGGAGAATTTAGCCAGTTTCCCGTCCTGGATTGCTTGTTCTAGCGCATCCTTGAGGTCGTAGAAGTCCTGTGTCTTATGTTCGTAGCCCTTGTGGTAATCACAATAAAGGCTCTTGTTTCCCCCGGTCCGGTCCTTCAGTGGTTAGGGCTTCGACAAAATTCCCTTCTCGGCTATCTGCTGATAAACTTCTACGATGGGGACGGTGAGGGGGTGTAATTGGTGAACTTCCCGACTCGAGGGAACGGCCTGGGCGTCCTGCTTGGACCGCCGTCTCTGGCGTGTTCCTTCTGTCTTTCTCCGCTTCCGTGTTGCCGGGTTTAATTGTAGGAGGGCTGCCATTTGTTGGCAGCCACGACCTGGCTGACTTCTTCATCATTAATATATTCCCTGGCTACACTTTGGATCTCCTGCATTGTCCACACCGGCTTCGTGGTGAGGTGCTTTCTGAAGTCCTCATTTAGGAGTCCATTAGTTAGGCATAAGCTAGCAACCGAATCAGTTAGCCCGTCGATCTCCAAGAACTCGTCGTTGAACCGGTCTAGATATTTTCTGGTCGGTTCGACGGACCTCTGCGTCTCCCCGAGCAGATTGATCGGGTGCTTTGCCTTTGCGATTCTAGTAGTAAATTGGGCTAGGAAGGCGTGGCTGATATCCGAGAACCTGGCCACGGAGCCCCGCGGGAGGCTGTTAAACTATCGTATCGCAGGTCCCGCGAGGGTGATCGGGAAAGCGCGGCACCTTATTTCGTCTCCCACTCTCTCCAGGTTCATCCTGGCCTCGAAGGCCGTAAGGTGCTCCTGCGGGTCTTGGGTTCCATCGTACCTCATGTCCGTTGGCTTGTCAAAGTGCTTTGGCAGCCGGACTTCGATGATGGAACGATGAAATGGGGTTGCGCCCATTATCACTGGTCCTCACGTTCTTCTTGTTCTTTCCTCGCCGTCTTCCCGTCGACCTTCTTCCCGAACTCGATCTGTGGTGTGCCTCCTCTTGTGCCGGGTGTAAATGATGGGATCGCGGTGTCTTCTCGGGCGTCCTTCCTCCCTGGCGCTCTCGGACTCAGATCGTGGGCTAGCTGTTCGCCGGGAGTGGCTTCTCGGAGGCGAACGGGAGTAGCTTGATTCGGGAGTTCGTTGGCGATGTTCTCGATTTGTCAACCGGTGCTCCAGGTAATACATCCTGTGATGCAGTTCCTGCATTATTCTGGCGCTGTTGTCGCCAGTTCCCCCGAAGAGGCGTCTTTCTAGAGATCGTGAGATTCGTCGTGGAGGGGACCTCGTGCGCTCCCGGGAGGAAGCCACGGAGGCTTCCCCTCTGCGCTCGGTCTCGTGGCCTGTTCCTCCGGGATCTAGTACAACGTCCATTCTGGCGTTCCCACAGACGGCGCCAATGTTCGATAGGTCGGGTACCGGACGGTTCGGATTGATACTTTGGTTGGTAAAAAAGGGGGGGAATCGCCTGGTCTTGGGTTGCTGGATCGGAGGAAGTGAAACCGACTTCCCGAGCTCTTCGTGTGGAGAAGGGGTTATCACCTGCAAAGACACTCTGACGCTCTAGTCAATCAAGTGTGCAGGCGAAAAGTGAGAGAATGATGTGTGACGTACTTTGGGGGAGGGGTAGGACCCTCCCCATATATACCATATTAGAAGTGGGTCCCACAAGAGTAGACCCACCTTCCTCGAAACTTCCTTCACACAGCTGTAGCGGAGCTATCAGGGACGCGTGTCCGAGTGAGAGGTTGAGCAGCTCTAGCCCGACCGTTCGAGTCGGGTAGTCCACAGGTCGGATCGGCCCGTATACTGTTTATATATATCAATTTAATATGAATAATATGGATTCATAAAAAGTATTTATTCTGACACACATAACTTAAATAATTATTTAAATAATAGCCTGTTAACAATTTAACATCAAAAAATTAAATTTATTAATTAAATATAATTTTAAAATCAATTCATAAAATAAAATAAGAAACCGTTAGAAAAAATAATAATGAAACCATATATACATATAACATACTACTACTGTTTGGACTATAATTTTTTTTTTATTTGTGATAAAATTAATTACACAAATAAAAAAAATGTGTAATAAGACATAAGACATAAGAGTTTTATTTTTTCTACATACATGAACTAACTCTTACTTTATTAAAAAGACCTTAAATAAAATTATATTAAAAAAATAATCGAAGTTATCGAATACTTGAAGTTATTAATATATTTAATCGGAAGACATTAATTTTAGAAATGAAGGTAACAATCACTCACGTAGTCTTTATAAGGTCCACTTTAGAACACAAGGCCTCACAAGCCCCCCACACTCACTCACACATCGATCCGGTTCCGGCTCTGATACCATTTATAATAGTTCAGACCACCCGCTAGTACGATATTGTCCACTTTGACACACAAGACTTCACAGTTTTGTTTTTGACGATAAAGATGATAGCCAAAACTCCCCATACTCACTCGTTAAAATACGTCATGTTAAAAAGAGGTATCCACAACTAATAAGACATGCTTTGTTTCCTTTTCCAACCGATGTGGGATCTTACAGTCTCTGTAACAAAGCAACATTCGGAAAAGAAACGGATAGTAAAATTGGATATTTGGATTATTTATACAATTGTATGTTAAGTAAAAAAAAAGTTAAAGAGCAAAAAGGAAAAGAGTTAAATGAGAAACAGAAGCTTTAAGAAATTGGAATTATTCCAATTGATTAGATTACTATTATTAGTTTTTTTAATTGTTTTTATTAAATAATTAATATAATATTTTATAATATAGTAGAGTCATTTAATCTCTTTTCTTTTCATTTGTGTATGAATGCTCTGAATCCTGTGACCAAGAGAATAGATAAAGTGATGAGTGGGTCAAATTTATTTATTTTGTGGGAGCAAAAAATATTTTTGTTTACTATATATTATATGAAAGATTTTTAAAAATCAGTGGGAGCACTTGCTCCCCACATACTAAATGTAAATCTATCTCTGCTTCCAGATATAGCTAAATGACTTAATTAATTTTATTAAGATATTTGTGTGTATATTATAGTTTCTCAAGTGTATATAAATCAAAGTTTCATTTTAAGATTTTTTTTTTGGTGATTTGTAAAAGAAGTGCAACACGAGAACTTTTCAAGAAGTCACCCATTCTAGTACTACTCTTGCCCAAACACGCTTAATTGCGTAGTTCTGATGGGATCCGGTGCATTAGTACTGGTATGATCGCACCTAGTTTGATTTTAAGATTTATCATCATCAACAAATTTCTTGTTGCATACACAATACTAAAATGAAAGTGTAATTATTAAACTGAAAACAAGAAATTAATTAGTGTTTTTATTATGGTCCCGTTTCTACAGCATAGCAAATATGCACGTCATGCATGCATTATGCTGATATATAATAATGCATAGAGACAAATAAACCAACTAACGGAGAAACTAACACTCGTTAATAATTAGGCGCGGTGTTAATTAATTAATTAAAGCTAATGTTAAGGGAGAGTCTAGTAATTAGTCTATAATGAATAGGGGGAGGCGTCAATTGAGAAAAGAAGAGTATAGTATAGGAAGCTACCTAGCTAGTTTTATCATATACAATCCAAACACGTGAAATTTGGGGTTTGGTACTTTTTGTTGTTGTTGCTTTTAATGGATTGAACGTGCGGGTTAACTTGTGTGGGGTCATTCTCGTGAAGCCTATCTTTGCGGCTATTATCTTTTTTTTTTCTTTTCATTATTCTCTTCTCTTTTCTTTGAGGCTTGTTTGTGTGCGTTCGTGCGTGCGACTGCTTAATTTAATGTAATTGTTGTTCATGCATGCAATATTAATGGCCGCTATTCTTTACTTTCGATTCTCTTTTTCTCTTCTTCTACCTTACCCTTTTGACTCTCCATTTTATAGCTCTGCACGTAATACAACCGCCAGCTAATGAAACAACTTTCCATATCAACTATATATGTTAACTTTTAGTAGGAGTACTGTTTACCGATTGAGTCGCATTCGAATTCATCAAAATCATAATGAGAGTTTGATTGGTATGTGGATATAACACATTTTAACATTTTCTTAAAAAAGAAATAAACTTTGTTTTTATTTTTTTTTTTTTATGATTACACAATTTTTCTATATGTTTTATTTCAAAAATATTAGTCTAACATTATTTTTTAAATAATAGAAATAAGTTAATTAATATAAAAAGAGAAATAAAACAACCTAATAAATAATATTTATCTTTCTATCATATCTATAGATATAATATCAATATCCAGTATAATATATTTGCAGATTCAATTGGATAATATTCACAAAATTCAAATAAGATACGGAACAAATCAGAACCTTTTTTTTTTAAATCCCTAATCATTAGTGTTATGTTTCTATATATCCATTCTTTAATTTCTTACTAAACTATATGTATTTGAATAATTAATTGCACTCATAAAACCTTTTGTTAATTTAGTTTTTTGGTCCATGTGGTTTGATGATAATATGTATGTATATCATGGTTTTGATAATCGGACCAGACTGCCAGTCGAACCGGTTCAACCGGAGACCGGTAATAAAATGGTCCGCTCCTCTATGTAAAATTGTTGGAAGAAAAACTGCTTAAAAACTGACGTACCGGCCAAGAATCAGTCGATTGGATCGGACCAATAACCGCCCGGTTCGTATTAAACGGTACCGTTTTATTGATTTGTATTAAAAAAAAAGAAAGCAGGCCTGTCGCGAACCGAACCTCCCCCCCCATCCTTTCTTCCCCAATCATTCGTCATTGGAGAAGTCCGAAGCAAAGGGAAAAGTGGAAAACCCTAGCCCTTCGTCGCTGCTGCCGTTCCTAGATCCTCAGCGCCATCGCCTTCTTCCTCTTCCTCGTGTCCAGAACCCAGTAGTTCAGCACATCGTCTCACTCTTCATCGTCGCTGGCTTCTTGGCACCGCACCCAGGTTAGTGGCTTCTCGTCTTCATTTCCAGGAATGTTCGGTCTTCTTCTTAGTTTGAACTTTGAAGTTTTGAAATTGTTGTTATTCGGTCTTCTTCTTCGGTCTTCTTCTTCAATTTTTGTTCCATTTTGCTTGTAATGTTTTGTAAATTGTAATTACCCGTTGCTGATGAATTTGTCTTGTATGATGGCTGGTTGGTGATGGCTGTAAGATTTTTGTTCAAATTTTCTGATGAATCTATCTTGTATCTTGATTTTAATTGTTAACCACAATTTTGCTGATGGATTGATTGCTCTGTTAGTCACTTAGTCTGTTATTCTGTTTTAGTGTTTTCTAATTGTTCGATGGCTCTGATAGTGTTTGGCTGTTTTACTAGTTGCTGATGGTTCCTAATTTTTTGTTCAGATTTGTTGTTCTACTGTTCTACACTTTTACTGGTTGCTGATGGCTTTGTTTGTTGCTTAATGCTGTAAAGTGTAGACAGAATTTACTCAATTTAGATATGGTGTCTTGTTGATGATTTTTTTATTTCTCATTGTTTTGCTGCTGTTTTAATTTCGTATCTGTTTTATTAATTTCATTTATGGATAATAGTATTAATCAAGAAGCAGATAATAATACATCTGTAAATAATAACTTGTCTGTTAATTCTCCTATTTCGAATATAATGATGTTGGAATTTAATATTTAGATATTTTTTTATTATTTAATTTTTAAGTTTGTATTTTGATAACATCATATGAATTTAGTTAATGATATCTTATATAATATTTTTTAAATTTCGAAAATATTTTAAAATTTATATTAGACTATAATTATATTTTAAAATATTATTTATAATTTATTTATTATTTTATTCTAAAACGATTTTTTCAATTAAACTATCGATTAAACTAATAAATTAATAAACTAATAACTAAAACGGTTCAATAATCGATTCGATTTTAAGAACCTCTATGGATATAGTATATACGCGTGCGCTGTGCTTGTTTTATTGTGGGATATTAATGTCATATCAATTAGCTTGCCGCTTGGTTATTTAACTCTTGGAAGGAAAAAGCTGCCTCGCCTTGGTTATTTTACTCTGTTAATACTAGTTACGGTCATATTGATGATTTCTTTAATACTTTTGTTTTTATTTTAAAAAATTTTCATATTTTTTTCCATCAAAATGTTTTAAATAGTTACAAAAAGACATCTCAGTCGTTGTTTTCAATTCTCCTTATTTTTTATTTTTTTTTGTCCAACTTAAAAAATGTTCTTTCATTGATCTTGGATAAGATCATTGACACTCAAAATTTGATATCCAAACACTTCATACCTACTAAACATATACACAGCCTAAAAATAAGTAATGTACATGTTTTAAATTGTTATTACATAAAATACATACATTATCTTCGTAAATAATAATCTTAAAATGATTTAATCTTTTTTTATATTTACTCCTCCTATCAAAACAAATTAAGTAAATAACTTGAAAGAAATTAGCTAGTATTCAGTTAAGTTATATTATAAATGTATTAATATAATCTTTTTAATATGAAAAAAAGGAGAGAGATTAATGAAGCGGGTGTGTAGCTAGAAGTCATAGAATGATAGAATGATCGGTTGAAAATATCAAAATTCTAATCTAAATCTCTGGAAAACCTTTGTCAAAATGATGGACAAATAAGGAAAGAGATTAAAAAGAAATTTTATGAACCTGCTGCCATTGACTTGGAAGTTATTCAATTATGGTATATTTGTTTGATAAACATCGATCATCTTAGTTTAATTTGTAACTCATCACATCAATGGTTATTATATATTTATCAGTCAATAAGTCTTTTATATTACTATATAGACCATAGAAAATGCATGCTTTTTATTTATAAGATGATAAGTTGATAAGATACTTATTATTAATGAATTAGCTGCGCTAACTAGTCCACGAGAGCAAGAGTTACGAAAGAAAACCCAGCTGGATATTTATTTATTTATTATTTATATCTAGTCAAGTTGCACCATTATTCAGATCTCATAATCTTGAGTCAATGACTTCATTTTCCATACCTTGACAATAATTAAAACCACACAATTTATATTTCTAACAATTTTTTATACATTATATTTGCCCATTGCATTGCTTGACCAAGGCTTCATATTCTACGGTTTTCCGTTTTCGCCCCTCTCTAGAAGTTTTTCTTTTCTCCTCAAAAAAGAAAATAAAAGATAAATAAATAAAAAGAAGAAGAAGAAAAAAGAGTACGCGGGTTCCAAAATTTTTCAACATAATAATATAACAGCTGGTTTCTGTATGAAAGGGACATGGAAATTGATGAAGAAAGCTCAGCAGAACGTATGCTGCACGTGAATCGGATAATATTTGCATATCTGCAGTAATTATTTGCATTTAATTCGAATTTTGCGGATATTATCTGATCGGATCAGATCTGATTTGCATTATGATAGGATCGGATTGTAAATTTGGCAGTGATATCCGATTCGCAAATTCGCATATTCACACATCTCATATAAATAATATAGTTTAAGAAAGTAAACCTAATGTGATGTGAATTTTAGTGTGTTATTTTATGAATATTATGATATATTGTTTTTAATTTTTTATGTTATACTTCAACTTAGAATAATTAAACTTAAATCTTGTGTTATTATTTTGTTTTTGTTATTCAAAAAAAATTTATTGATAATATTTTAGAAGTAAATGGGCTTAAACAGGTGAAAAATGAGTTTTCTGGATATTTTTTTTTGTAAAAACAGCCAAACAAAATCTTAAAATAGTCTTTTTGAATTATGAAGATATACCCGATATCCGATCCGCAAGTGATCGGATCCAGTCTGAAAAAATGCAGATATCGTATCCGATCTGATCCGATGAATGCATTACAGATCGAATAAAATTTTAGCCTATATCCGATCCGATCCGATCCGTGTACAGTCTTACCAGAACGGACCAAAAAGCAAAAATATTTGATAAAAAAAATAAAAAATAACTTAAATTTATTTTATTTAATATTTATTAAATTTATTATAAATATTAAATAAAATAAATTTAGATTTTTAAATTAATTTTTTATTATCTCTTTAACATTATCCGTTTAATTACCCAACTCTATTTCCGAGCAATACTCTGCTAGAGTAGAAATTTGTACCAACTCTGAGATATGCAAATCAAATATGTTGTTGCATAGTCACCAAAAAAAAATATGCTGTTGCATAACTCTACAATTATATAGCTAGCTTTGCGCCCATGCCATATATTAAATTACAATTTTAAATAAGAACTAATTAATATCATTGGTCAATGCATATGTAAAATGCAAAAAATTGTTTTTTCTTTAAAGTCCTTAGATGTAAAATTTTTTATTTTTATAAAAATCATGGTTTAGGACGACGAGCAGGATCATATGGAATACAAAATAATTTAATTTCAATTTATCAATTTAAAAAGTTTCTTACAAAATCATAGTGTATTTTCGTTTCCACACTAAATCTTTTTGTATATGGCCATATGAGTTAGGGTTTTTCAACGATCAATTTTTTTTAAGTCTTTTATATTTTTGAAAAATTTTAAACTCGGACATAGAATTATTGATTTACAAATTAATTTATATAAAAAAAATTTAGAATTAACATTATACAACTAATATTGCAGTTAGAAATGATAATTTTTTTGGCAAAACAGATATCTACAAAAATTTATCCGCAAAAAGATAAATACAAAAAATCAGATATTGTTGCTTAGGGAATTGAAGCATTTGGAGATCTCCTTGATGCAATCGACAATAAAGCGAGCGAGGCGGTATAACAGGATGACAGGGAAGATAGAGACGGTGACGGCGTTAGGATCACGAAAGCGGAAATCAGCATGGATGCCGCAATAGACAATTTCTCAGAGGTTTGTTAGTGTTGGAGTTATGAATGGTAAAAAAATTTATACTGGCGGTGATTATTATCTACGACGAAGAAGCTAGTGGGGACTCACAAAATTCTCACATTCTCACAGGAATGGAACCCGTCCTCACTAATAAATGGGGATGGGAGTAGGATTGAGATATTTCATTTATGGGAACTCGTAAAATTTTTGAAAAAACTAACTTAAATGTTTTTTTATATATAAATTGTCTAAATAACTTCTAATTCATTTTATTTTAATTGATATGTTAAAAGTTTTGTGTATATATATATATATATATATATATATATATATATATATATGTTATTATGTTAAATTTGTGTTTAAATTATGTTTGATTTGGTATATTTAGTTGAACCGTATAAGATTTTATTATGTTTGTGTTAATTTTCTTAAAAATTAATAAAATTTAATTATTCATAGATATCCACAAATATCCGCCTTTTTTACAGAGAAAAGTAAATAAAAACTCATGACGAAGATAACAAAAATGGAGATAGAAAGTGTTAGTTATACTTCAACTCAATAAAACTATAAATCAGAATTTAGTTAAAACTAAATACACACGTGTTATATTAGGAGTACGTGTAGAGTACGTGTTTTGCTCTTCAAACGGACTTACCTAATAAAATTAAGTAACTATGTGCCAACCCAAATGGGTACAAAAATTTTTTCGCAAATCTTTCTAAAGAAGCTCACTAAAGAGAGCACTTTGCTCTAAGAAAAATCAGTTCGAATATCACGAGAACGAGCTATATTTTGGAGTCTATTTTTACACAAAAACAGAAAGTATTTTACTAAATGAAGATGGAGGAAGGCGAGACAGAAAAAGTCTCCATTTCTGTAGAAACTTATTATCATCCCTAGTTAAAGTGTGAATAAAGAATTATTTATTGGAGCTTGAATTCATGATGCCGGAGGTGGAATTTGAACAAAAAATTTTTTTTTTCAATTTTAAATTTTTTTTTCCAAAAATGTCCATGAATATCAACAGGGACTTGAATATTTAGTGAATATTGTGTATCTGTTGTTATCTTTAATTGTAGCTAATTAACATTTAACATTAAAAAATCTAAAATTCAATTAAAAAATATCTAAATTTTAAAATTAACAAAATTTTATTTTTAATGAACTTTATATTATCGAAGATGAATATGCAAAAAAAACTTTCTTTGTCTAAAGACCTTATCTCTTAAACATGCTATTATCAATTTTTTTAAAAAATTTTTATTTTATGTCTTATTACTTTTATACCCCTGGCCTGGTTGCGATAATTATAAGCAAATTCCTTTTATTGCAATAAAATTATTATCTTTGAGAAAAACAATGAACTTCATATTAAATTTATTTAACAAATTAATATAGTATTAGTTGAAATTGACTGCTATAGTATTAATTTCTAATTATTACTCATTTATTATCACTAGTTTGACTTATCTCTTGATGATCGGATAGTTAACATTTTTGCTATGCAAATTACACTCTCATGACCAGGGATGGACCTATGTATATAGTAGTACGGGTAAGTGTTCCCAGTTCAAATTTGGAAAATTACTTAATAGCATATATTTATTTATCCTCGCTAGTTTGTTAATTTTGCTTCCACTTTATTAGATGAATATACAAATTATTTTTTTAGATTTGGCTCTATATATAAAATTATAGTGTTAATTAAATTGATATCATAAAATTACTTTATTAAACTAAATTATTTTATTAGAATTAATTTTAAGTTAAAATATTTTATCAAATAATTAATATATAGATAACTTTATTTAGATCTCAAGTCTCAACCGTTATTTCATAAAAATTATGTTTATCTGTTAGTGATTTTTATTTTGAAGTTATCTTTGATTTTGGCAACCGTAATTGAAGGAACTATTTGCTAGAAATATTATAAGGAAAAGTTTAAGGCCAGCAACTTTTTTAAATTTTCGCCATCATGTAACCAGTAAATAAAAATGAGTCATTGGATAAAATTTCACACCATTAAAATCAACATTAATGACTATTTGATAACTACAAATCACAAAAATTGCTGGTCCCTAACACTCCTCATATTATAATAAAGAATCTATTTTGTCATTGTAAGAAATATTTTTTTTAATAATCATTTTAAAAAAATATGAATTATGCTCGTCTAAAGTGAACATATTGATAAAAAAAAAATTAATCGACTTTAAATTAAGATAACAAACTCGCAGGGAACAAAAATTATTATAAATTTATTAGTGATTGAAATATTATTTTCTCACTTTAAAAACTCTTATTCTTAAATCGATGATGTTTGATTGAATTAACAATAAAATTGTCCAATATATTTAAAATATAAGACAAGAAATAGATACATTTTAAATGATATTTTATAGTTTTAGATTATTAATTAAGTGACAAAACCGATTTTTTAAAAAAAATATATTTTGCAAACCTAATTTAATATAGACAGTATATATATAGCAATAGAAAAGGTTTAGAACTAACACTTTTATTTAAATTTAACCAATATTTAATTAATAAAAAAAATAAATAATTTTATACTATTAAAAATATTAATAATAACTAATTGATAACTACAAATCAGCAATAATGAACTATGATGCATGTATCATGCATGTTTATTGTACTAATGAATTTAAGTGAAAGAGAGTGGTGTAGTTAGTTGACGGGTTTACGAAAATAAATGCAATGGTATATATATATATATATATATATATATATATATATATTTTTTTTTTTTTTTCCTTGATGGTTGGTACGTGGTAGCGTAGCAATACATGCATAGTAGAGGAGTATAGTTATAGCCCTTGAAAGTCACTGGGATTAGGTTATTCCAAATCACGCGGGCCCCACCGTCTCTAACTACCGTCCGATACACAGAGCCGTGCCGTCAACTCCGTTGACCTCAGGGGACTCCCCTCCACGTGCACGTGCACTTCCTCCTTCTCCCATCCCCATACAATGCACAATCTCCTTCCTTCCTTATTCAAATAATCTTTCCATTTTTACATTACAACTTGGTAACAAGAGTACTGTCAAGTGTGAACATAAAACCGGATAAATTCGTTGCAGCGTTGGTGGCCTAAGGTTGACGTCACTTCTGCCCAAAACGGCTGCTCACTTGCCATTTCTTCCTCTTTAAAATCCTTCATCTTACTTTTCATTCACTTAAATTACTTACTTTGTTTTTTACTACTATCATCTTAGAAAAATATTTAAGGTTTAGTTATTTTAATTTATGTTAATCAATCATTTTAGTCTAATAATTTAATATTATATTTATATTTAATATTTTTAAATATTAATAATTAATTATTCATCGAAAATAATGTTATACTGATATTAATATTATTGGGTAAGAGGAGGTGGGGCCCATAGGCCATAGCTCAAGGTCGAAGGAGTGCGTGTGTGTACGCGCGAGCTACCCCCATTTAAAACCACTTCCCCAGTTGAACCCACCACTTTCTTACTTCTTCTTCTTCGTCGTCGTCTTCCTCTTTCTCTCTCTCTCTTTCTTTAATTTCTATTCGTATAAGAAATGGATAACCCACACCCCCGTGAATTGACTTTCTTACCCTCTAGGGACGTCAAAGAAGTGGATTTCTTCTCATCATCATCATCAACTGCTGCCGATCATCATCGTCATGGCACCACCACCAACAACGCTTCATCCTTCCCTCATCACCCTGTAAACGTAACTAACTAACGTTCCATCACTTTAATTTTTGTATCATCTTTATTTGTTAGCTAATTATTCATGCTATATATGCAGACTGGGCTGAACTTAACGTGTGCAACTACTGGAATTTCAACTTCAAAGGGATCACCTAATGCCGAAAATACTGAATCCGAGGTTTGTATATAATAAGCGCACGTAATTCACGAGTTCCGTGATCATACAATAATTTTTTGAGTGTTGGAAATATATTTTTCAGAGGAAAATGGTGGAAGGTGAATTACGGAGACTGCAAGAAGAGAATAGAAAGCTGAGAAGTATGGTGGATCAGATCGCCAAAAGCTATAGCCAACTGCAGGCACAGCTCTTCATGGCTTTGCAGAAACAAAAGCTTACTCATCATCAGGTTTTCAATATTTTCAACATTTAATTTCGTCAAGATCAGTATTAATTTTAATTAAATTCTTCCTTCTTCTCCTATATGACGGAAGCATTATTTGTTTGCTTGTGCCAATTTTTACTCATTTCTCTTCTCTCTCTCTCTCTTAGTCAGTGAAGGAACAAGGTAACGTGCCTCACTTAAATTAGAAAGCGTGCGGATCCTCTTCATTCACGGCCATTTTTCAAACTCTTTCTACACTCCTTCAATTCTCTATATATTAATATCCAGTACCTGCAAGTTAGGTGTATTCATTTTTTATCATCACATAACCAATAAATAATACACCACCTCCTACTATATATAAACCCATCCAGTATACATTTCTTATACAGTATATATACAAATAAAATATGTATTCTTTATTTCTACAGACGTATATATATAACCGTGATTTCAGTTTTCACATGCTTACGAATATATAACTAATAACCAGGCCAGCCAGCTGAACTGAGTGATATATATTGCATTAAAATTAATTGGTCTCATCACTCTTATCTCTTTTAATTATTTAAAATGCGATATTTGAACTAAAAAAAATGTATACATCATGGACTAATAAATTTAAGCTAAGTTTTTGTTTGATAAATTTCAAAGGATAAGACAAGAAAAAGAGAGGGCGAGGGGCAATCTATTTTCATAAGAGACAATCAATCATCATTCACAATAACAAGTACGCGTCTCATTGACTTGGTCCTCACATATCAAAAAGAGATCTCAATTATCTCTTTCTTCTATATATGAAGTTCTTCATCGTTTATATAACACGTAATGTGTTCAACAAATAAAACGAATTTCAATATTGGTATATTTATTATTACAATAAATCAAACCTTACACTCACCTTTACTTAAAATATCAGTTTATTATATGTGGGAAGTGCTAAGTAATTCCAAGTAATAACACATAGATGTGATTGTGGGAACAGAATACTGGTGTCAAGAGCAATGGGATGATAAGTGGAGAAAAAGCTGTGGAGGGAGATGGAAGGGCGAAAGTAGAGATGAAGAATAACGATGCTTCGGTGTCTGGTGATGAAAAGAGAGAAAGAGAGGTATCAGCATCAAACAATAATGGTAATAATGCAGAGGAAGTAATGTCAAAGAAGCATGATGAGAATGATGATCATAATGAAGATGATGAAGATCGTTTGACTAAGCTTCATTTGGGAAAGCAAGTAGCAGCATCTGCTACAGAAGAAGACGTCCTTGAGCGATCTTCTTCTCAGAGTTGGGGATCATGCAAGACTCCCAACTTAGAAGAAACCAAGCTTCCTTCTTCTGACCTTCCTTTCAGGAAAGCCAGGGTTTCAGTGCGCGCAAGATCAGAAGCTCCTCTGGTAATTATATTATCCAACTCTAAACTTTTAAATCAGACGTGTATAAATGGTTATATCTCTAACACAAATGAAACGCAGATTAGCGATGGATGCCAGTGGAGGAAATACGGACAAAAAATGGCTAAAGGTAACCCCAGTCCTCGAGCCTACTATCGGTGCACCATGGCTGCTGGATGCCCAGTTCGGAAGCAGGTTCAAAGATGCGCAGAGGACAGTACAGTCCTAATAACAACCTATGAAGGTAACCACAACCACCCTCTTCCGCCGGCAGCCACCGCCATGGCAAACACGACTTCAGCCGCAGCAGCCATGCTACTATCAGGATCAACCTCATCATCGTCGAAAGAAACCCTAGCAGCTTCAGCAGGATACTTCTCTTCATCAATGCCCTACACATCAATGGCGACGCTATCAGCTTCCGCGCCATTTCCCACCATCACTCTCGACCTCACACACAACCACCACAACGCACTCCAACTCCACCGTGTGGTCCCTCCTCCCGGTGTTACCTTCCCTCTCCCATTGCATGCAGTTACTCCTCCACATCAGCTTATAGCAGGGCACCCTTTCTTAATCTCTCACCACCAGAAGCTGATGCCTCCTTTGGTTCATCGACAACAACCACAGCCTTCCAATAATTCCCCGTCTATGGTGGAGACAGTGAGTGCAGCCATTGCTTCGGATCCAAACTTCACTGCGGCCGTGGCTGCGGCACTCTCATCAATCATTGGAAGCAGTAACAATGGTGGAAGTGCAAGTACCGTTATTCACCCTAATGCTATTTCTGTTTCACCGAATGGATCACCGCAACTTCCTCAGTCATGTACTACATACTCTACCAACTAGCTTCTTCCATTCAACACGACACGTGTCACCGCTATCCTGCAATTTTATTTTCTTTAATTTTCTCATCATAATTATATTGCCTAGTTAACTTAAAAGTTAAAACCAAGGTATATATGTACAGAAATTAAAGAGAATATTACTTATTATACTCTTTCTATTACGCAAACAGATTAAAGAGTTAAGTTACTGCTCTCTCTCAATGCCTAATTAACTGAATAATAAGCAATATCTATAGCTGGCTATATCGTTGAAACTCATGTTATGTGGCTTTTACACTGAAGAAATGAAGAATCAAGAAGCCAGATTTTCTAAAAAGAGAAAATATTGATTTTGGACTCTCTCTCTTTATTTGGCAAGGATTCATCAACTAATATTTTGACAAAATAAATAAAGGGTTCAAGTCTTGACTATGATGTTTTAGTCGATGTCATGGTTAATTTATCTTAGACTTATTATTATTTGAAGTGTGAATAAACTCAACCAGATAAGAGCATACAATTTCTTCGGACCAATATTGATTCCCCGATTTTTAAAATTCAACGTTCGTTCATTCAATGATGAGATATGCAAAATTTGAAGATCCCGAAAGGATATCCATTATCGAGGAATTCTTGGTAGTGTCATCTACCAGTTTGTCTAAAAAGATATATTTATATTATTTACAAATGTTTGCATGCAGAAATTCGATATATTGGATCTTGAATCTGACCATTGTTTTACCCCGTTATTCTAAATGCTGGCATGCATTTGCTACTGCTTTTCTCTATTGGAACATTATTTTACAATTATATTAAGGGAAATTATAAGGTACAGATATGAATATACAGATATTCTATTTTAATCAATAACATAGCGACACGTAGTGTCTTTTCTAGTGCAATGAGAAGTGGCTTCACAAAGTATTAAATGGCTTAAAGTTTCACAGGAGCTAATTATTATTGCTAGCTCATAGACTTGCACACATAGTAATAATCAATTTTTGTTTTTGTTTTTTTTCCGTAGGAAGAATAGGATCATAGTAGTTAAATTAAATACTACTTGAGAGCCAATGAAAAACATTAAATTTCTTGTAGCAAAAATCAAGTGTATATTAACAATTTAACATTGGCTTGTTCACAATTGCCATGCTATTTGTTATATTAAAATTTTTTGCTTTGATATAATTTAAATAATTGTTTTGAAGATTATTTTTGAGGGAAAAAAAAAAACGTTTTATCAGGATTTCACACAAAATTTAGTTTTTTATCTTCATAAGATAAATAAATTCAAATGTTCAATTTTAATTTGAACATCTTAAATAATTTTAATTTTCTTATTTAAATATGCATAGCACATTTTTGTCATACATTTAATAAATACTAAATTTATGTTATCGTAAAAAAAAATTACAAAAAAGTATGAGTTTTTATGCAAATATTGATAATAAAAAAATTAATTAAAATTATAATCTATATCTAAAGATGAAAACAAATCAGTTTTAATTTTTAAGTGGTATTTGAATGTTAATTTTATTTGGCACAAAATTATTGATTAAATATTTATTATGAAAATAAAATTTTTTTGGGGATAATTTGGTTTCATTTTTGTAATGATCAATTATGTTTATATTTTTTAATAGTTGAATTGCTCCTTTAGTATTAATCAACATTAAAGGTGATAAATATTTTTTTTGTTGAAACTTATAGTTAACAGTGCATTGTAAATAATATTTTTTTATAAAATAGTGTTATAAAATATTTTTTTTAAGTATTCTCAAACTAAATAATTATTCAAATCACTAAAAGATTTAAGAATATTAGATATTATTATTGCATCAAGTCTTCTCAAACTAAGCTTAATCACTAATAGACCGGATATAAAAATTCAATAATTTTATCTATGAACTACACATAAAAAATTCGAAAGTTAACTTCAAGACATAATAAAATGTAAGAATTTCTAAAAAATGTGTTTACTAATCAAAAGAATTCAAAAGAATCATAAAAGTGTGTTGTTCAAAAAATACTCTAATTAAATATTTATCATTTTAGTTCTAATATTTTATTCTTTACTTTGTAAAATCCCTTCTAATTTCATAAGAGACTTTTTGTAGTTATTTTAAAAATATTTCAATTTATGATTCTTTTGACTAAAATAATCGACATAATATTTTAGTGTTTTAAAACTTCAATTTAAATTTCTAATTTATAATTCAATAAAAAATCATGATATTTTTGTCTTTTTAAATTAAAATTTAATTTTGATACACTAACAATGTAAAATATTTTATATAGTCGTTCAATTACATTCTTTTTTTTAATGATTATTCATACTATTAATGTAAAACGTAGTTATTTTTCTAACATATTCCTATATAATTGGATATGCATGTATAAAATTATTTTACAGTATTAAAATAAAATTATTTAAATTCATGCTAAATGACATTTTAGTCTCATCTTTATTTTAGTATTCTTAAAAGTTGAATTTTATAATTTTTAATATAATTAAATAATCTTAATTTTAAAGGGTTAATTTTAATGTTTGTAGGATTAATCTTAAAATATTATTTTAATTCTTTTAGAATTAAATAAAAGTTATTTTAGAATTTTAAATATTAAATTTAAATTCATAGTTGCTAATACAATCAATCAACTTCAGTTAATTATATAAGAATAATTTAGTATTTTTAAATTAATGCTTAAAAGGATATCTTAATTCTTTAAGAATAAACTAAATGGTATTTTAGTTTTTTAAAATCAATCTTCAAAAATTGTTTTGTTCTTTTAAAAATTAATTATGAAAGTATTTTAATCTTTTTAAAATTTAAAATTTTAAAATGAGTTATACTACGTGTATACCAAAATTAACTACCAAAATCAGGTATCAATATAAAATATATGTTGAAATACAAAATACACATTAAAAATAAATTAAACTACACATATATTTATGCACAAATATATTAGTAGCTGATTTTAGTGTACAAATAACATTGTTGTTTTGAAATATGTTTGATGTGGCATTTTCATATTGCCTGTTTCTTGTATTAATTTTTCAACTAATTATTTTCTATTTTTATTTAAATCTTATATAAGAGAAAAAAAGATTTTACAATTTCAAATTGTATTTACAATTAAATATATTCTAAAAAATGAAAAAGAAAATCAATTATTCTCAACATGCTTTTTTTATCTTTTTTTTTTCCTAGTTCAATAGACTTGTTTTATATGATTATTGTTTTCTGCTTTTAAGTTAACCCAACTTTTTTTTTTCTCACTTTCTTAATAAAATCCAAAATTCGTGATCCGAGTCCAAGGGACACTTGCTATATCCAAGCCAGACTAAATAGATGCTCACTCAGAGCTAATGAAGAATAATTAAGCCAACCAAAGAATATCCAATACATGTGTAACGAAATAAAATAAAAAAATAGAATATCTGTAAATATTGATCTGTACTGTAGTGCGACCCTTATATTAATTGTATACTAAAACCAGTTATGACCGTTAATATAAAATATATATTAAAATATAAATGGTAGAAACTCAGGTGCAGTCGATTTCACGTGAAGTTGATAGTTGAAAATTGTTAGATGATTTGACTGATTTGACTAAATTTTCATCTAACGGCTCTCAACTATCAATTTCACGTGAAGTCGACTGCACCTGAGTTTTAACCAATATAAATATATATTAAAAATAAATTAAATCATATATATATTTATATATAAATAAATTAATAACTAATTTTAATAAATAATTTTAATTTACAAATAATATTTTTATTTTTCAATTAACATATACCAGTAATTTTAATGTATAATCACTAGTATTTTTAGCCAACAGTCTTATTTAGTTTGTGTTTTTGTTTTTTATTTTTAATATTTTTTATTTTTAGAATTTTATAAATAAAAAAATAACAAACTAAAATTTTATTATTTTTACTTTTTTTGTAAAATTTAAAAAATAAAAATACTAAAAATAAAAAAGAGAAATTAAAAATACAAATAAAATACATCTTAATATTTTTAGTTCAGTATTCTAATATTATATTTTTTAAAATATTACTAACTAATTAGCAGCAAAAAAAAAAATTATAATATCATGTAATATTACGGTAACATATATAGGAACAGTTATTTAAGATACGTACATGTAAATGTAATAATTATTTAAAGAATTTAGTTATCTTATCTCTTAGTGTTAACCATATAATTTAATGATATAATAATTTCTTTTGATATATTCTATGTTGAAAATGTAAAAATTAAATGTCATCGTTTATAGTACTTTTAAAATATATCAGATTTATTTTAAAAAATCATATTTATTTTTGAGATAACTAGTAAGTAAATGTGTGAACTTTATATAATGATATGCTTAAAGTTTAGTGAAACATTCAAAAAGTTGGTGAAATATAGTTTTTCATCATCGTCAACCAAAGGAAAAAATGTTGCTGAAAGTTTCAATTCATTCTTCGCAGGCGATAAGAAATGAAATAACTACGTACTTGAATTTTGGCCGCCACACCTAATATTTTAGCAACAGTAGTGTTGGCATCATTTTTTTTTTTTTATAGTTTTTTACGCATTTTTGTAGTATGAAAGATATTTTTTCTATTTTTTTCCGATCATTTTAGTATAAATTAAAAATTATACAAATATAATGTAGATAAAATGGTACGTATAACATTTGTTTTTGGTCCTGGTACCTATAACATTTAATGTTGCTCGAAGTGTTTTATTCTTTTGGGGATACACTACCTAATTTTTTGGTTTTTATTCCAACAGGGCCTATCCCAAAGAAAGTACAAAAACTAGAGTGGTCTGGGGAATCTATGTTTTCGGCCTAAATTCGAGGTTTATTGTTTTTGGTCAGAGGCCCAAATTCCAAGTTTAATTAAAGCTGAAACTCAGATGGCGGGGTTCTGAGGCCCAAAACTAAGCCCAATGGGACTACGGTGTTTGTTGGCGCTGCATGGCGCGAAGTGTCTCCACTGTGAAAATTGTCGGTACAATGTTTTTCAGCAACTCACCTAAAGTAAATTTTATGATACTTATAATTTGGTGTTTAATTTTTATTTAACTTAATTTTTATAATAAATTTTAAATATTTATTAATTATTTATTTTTATATTTTTAAAATTAAACATTAATTTTTAATTTTTTTTAATAAATTAAGTAAACACTTTTAAACACTATTGCAATCACTGGAATGTTAATTGCAATATGAACTTGAAACATATCTTTTAAGGGTGGGCGTGTGTGCAATCATCAACAAAGATGCAACTGAATTCTCTCCTAGATAGATAGTACATACTACATAGCTAAAGTATCTTGAAAATTGGGATTCTAACCTTAATTGATACTACTATATTTCTTGATTCCTTCATTGTTCATTCATCCCTATAATTATATTGATTCACCAGTTCCAAGTGTACTTGGGATGTTCATCTTTTGTGACACTTGGATTTCTTTATGATTTACACCTGCCTAGTATTGTTCCAGTCAATTTACTTCTAATTTCTAAATATATGGCTCACTAAACATTTTTATTATATTTTTTTTAAAAATGATATTTGTACTATTTTTATATATATTTTCTTAGTACACATTTATTTTATGATATAAAATACATATTATTTAGTATTACTATTTGATTTATCTTTTTTTCAATTAATAAAAGTGTACATAAGCAGAGATCATTAAGACTTAAATATCCATCAACCCAAAAAATAAAAATAAAAAACTGAAAAGAAACTGACAAATAGTAAGTTATCTGATGGTGATGATGACTAATGTGCTTTAATTTTTTTTTCATTGTAAAGAAGAGGTATGAAATTGATTAGATTCCACTTTTCTAGGAAGCTTGTTTATTGGATTCCTTATTCAAATCTAAGGATGCAGTAAAAGGGAAGCAAGTCAGCAACTACCTAGGACTTGTGCAAATTCTCCAACATCAAATAAAGTTGCAACAGAAAAGGAATTTAGAGTGGTTACAAACTAACTAACAGCATCTCATTCTCTTATCTATCAACAACCAAACACATTCTTTTCCTTCAAAAAATAAATGGCAACACAAAATTTCTTATCTTTTTCTCTCTCTCTCCCCCCCCCCCCCCCCCCCCCCCAAAAAAAAGCCATATGTATCTAGAAAAAAGAAAAGACATGAAATCATTCAATTCAACTTCCTATTTTATGATAAATCACTCAAATTATTGTTTACTGCACACAAGTTACAAGAAACAATCATCTCTCTCAGTATCTTTCCGCAGATGCACAACCACAAGATCAGCAACTCCCAACTCAACATTGTATGTCACCTGAAATTTGTCCTGCTGAAAAAATGCACCAATCAAATTTCAGCTATAAAGTGACCTTTTTTTTTTCGGGTAGCATATAATGCTATAAACTCCACAATTTACCAAGATAGTAACCAAGCACCTCTTGTTTGATTATTTGAACTTTGCAGGTGATTGGATAAATTGTAACAGTCTGAACAATGCTCTGGGAATATTCTCTCCTTGAGAGGCTTGCAAGCTTCCGGCGAAACGAAATCGGAATATCCTTGGACATTAGAGCAGTTCCATGAATAGCTTGAGCTCACATTAAGGATGATGTTTGATAGACAGATGTTTACAAAGTTGTCTCCTTCTATGCCTTCTAGAAGGCCGGCGCGCTTGATGTTTTGGCCAATCACATCCTTGATTGTAATCTTTTCTATCAATGGTAATGCATTTGGATCAAATTTATCATCAGGATGATCCCCATATGTACCAGTGAACCTGATAGCAATGTCAACATTTTCTAAAGTCATGTTAGAGACAAAGACATTTCTAACATAACCACCTCTCCCTGGAGAAGTCTTTATTCTGATGGCGCTGTATGAATCGAAGAAGCGAATGTCTTGGGCATGGACTTCTGATACACCACCAGACATCTCACTTCCAATGGCAATCCCTGCACTCGTTGCCGTCCTCCCGGTGAGCCTGTTGATGATAATGTTTGTGCTGGGACGGCCGAATGCTATGCCATACTCGTCCCAGCCACTTTTGATGGCAATCAGATCATCACCCGTGCTTATATAACAGTCTTCAATGCATACATTGTCTGAAGAATCTGTCCACATTTTAGAGTTGTATGTGAGAATCTTAATTACAAGGACATAAATTCTATCACAACTATGCTATGTGTACACAGAAAAATCGGCTACCAAATCAGTCACTCGTATATAATATATGTTTAAATACAAAATACATGGTGGCTGATTCAGTGACTGATTTTTCGTGTGTACGTAGCATTTTTTATTCTCTAACAGGATGGATATTATTAGAATATGTGAGAATCTTAATTCACCTGGATCAATCCCATCTGTGTTTGGAGAATCAAGAGGAGCAAGGATCTTGACTTTCTTAACTGTAACTTGGCTGTTCATCCAGAAAAACAGTCTCAAATCTCCCCCCTAAGCATCAAAGCCCCACTATTGCACAGCTTTTGAATGGTAATGGAAGAAGTACTTGAAGTGCAGAAGAAAATAAGAAATAAATAACATAAACTCAGTCCTTCCATAGAAGACAAACCTGCAATATACAGGGTGGATATTCCAAAATGGAGAATCTAAGAAGGTTAAATTCGAGATGAGAACCCCCGCCGAGTTCATCAATTCTACCAAATGGGGACGCGTATAATCCAAGGTTTTGTTCCTAAACAGGCTCCACCATATACTCCCTTGACCATCAATTGTTCCATTGTTACCTTCATTGGAACACTTACAGAATCAATAAACTAGCTAACATGTACATAGAAGACAATCATTTGATGAATATTATCAACCTGTTATAACAACATCAGTCAAATCTTGTCCATAAATGAGGCTCTTGTGCCTTCCACCCGGCAACTCCCTTCCTCGCCCATATGACGGTAGAGGATCAACAACTGGCCAATCATCGGGGTTCTGTAATAAGTAGCAGGGCATGCCATTAAGATATCTTAGAAATCACCTATCACTCTACCAGCTACCGATTAAGACAATAGAATTTGGATTATCCTACTCCAGCATCTAACCAAATTAAGAAACAATGTCTTACTGTGGATCCAAGAATTACAGCATCTTTGTCCAACCAGAGAGTTAGATGGCTGATGAGATCAAAACTACCGGTCAACCAGCGGCCAGCCGGGACAAAGAGCTTCGCTCCGCCTTTGTCTGCAAATGAATTAAGGTAAAATATTGCATTCTGAAATGCTTTTGTGTTGAGAGTGACCCCATCTCCAACCGCGCCAAATTCTGTAATACTAACGCTGTGAGGTCTAACCTCCAAATTTGTCTGCTTGCAAAGTGAGCTGCTCCACACTCTCCATGGGCCACAGCTGATTAATGTAAGTACCAGAAGCACACCCACAAGCTGCAAGAGAAAATGTTTAGCCATCAGTAACTACTATGAAGCTGCACCTAAAAGTGAGAACCTTCCCCATTTTGGAGCCTTATCAAGCCATGATGACTACAATATTTCACATGCTTCTTCAAACAACAGTAGCTAACAGGGCAATGATTATTAAACACTATGAAGTTCAAGCAGGATCTAGACAGGGGTATTCGATTAACTCAAGAATTTCAAATTGAGAAGCTGTAGAACTACTCAGATCAACTACATTTCATCACAGTGCATAAAAAATCTCAAATTTTTCACAGAAAGAACACCACCCAGTTTAGCAGTCAGTAACAAAGTGCAACTTGTTTGAAAACGAGGGATAACAATCAACTAAAAAATGCACTAAAGATAAAGAATAGCTGATCCATCTGCAGTTTAATTCTTGATCTGTGGCTTCTAGATCTCAATTAGGCCATCATCCACTAGTAACTACAAAGCATGAGAGTGAATTAAAAGAGTATAAAGCAAGTACTCACTGTAGAAGTTCTCCTCATATGACTGAGATCCACCTTTCCCTTTTGAAGGGCACCTCCAAATTCCAAAATGCTGCTACTATTGATGAAAGAGACCCAGAAGAGAGAGAGAGAGAGAGAGAGAGAGAGAGAGAGAGAGAGAGAGAGAGAGGAAGATGAGAGGAAGGTTTGGTTTATTGAATTAGCAAGGTGTGAAATTGATTGGGTGGGTCATTGAGAAAGAGAGAGAGAGAAAGAGCAAGAGAGGGTAAGCAGTGATAATAAGAACCACACAAGTATAAATCATTGACAGAAACTGTTACTGCCCGCCAAAACAATAAGCAGTAGGACCCTCCTTCTTCTGTCTTCTCTTCTTCAAACTATGCAAAAAACTAGCACTCAACTCAAGTACAGTGAACACTACTCTCTCCCTTGAATTGCAAGTGTAACCGGTGATGAATGAATCTTGTGTTTCTTGGCTTGGGACACAGACAAAGTAATAAGTTGTTTTCACACAACAATAATTGACCTTTGCATGCATCACAATTCACAACACAACAGTGTTGTTGTTTTATTTTACTGTTTATCTCTTCTCTCTAAGAGACTAACTTGTAAGCTCCGTCAGATCCTTTAAATCACTTCATTCTGCTAATCATTTGCTCCCTCTTTTTCTTAGTCAACATAGTAATTAAACACTTCAAAAGCTGCTAAAACCTATGACTACTTTCTTTTCTCTTTATTGTTATTTGTCTAGATTTGATTAATATATGTTAGAGCCATGTGGTGTGGGGGACAGTAATTTTGAAGAAGAAGAAGAAGAATGGATGATGGTCAAATTTGAGAGGGATAAAAATAAATTAAAGGAAGATTGGGACAGACAAATTTTTAACCATAAAAAGCAAAACAGGTTTGTGTTTGTGTCCTTCGGAGTTATGGCTAAGTGTCCCTCTTCTTCATCTTTCTTTGATTTTAGTATATCTTTTTTAACTAAATCAACCAAATAATTATTATTAATTTATATATAATTACATTATAATATTTATTGAAGAATATTTTAGTCAAATAAATTATTTTAAATTTACAAAAAAAAAAAAAGAGAATTGTCTAGACATCTTATAAAAAAAAATATTTTTATATCATCTAATAATTTTTAACTATAAATTTTACATGCTAACTTTTATTCATGTTTAATATAAAATTCGAGCATGGAGGTTGATTGGACCGGAATGAACTGTGTCGTTTATTGAGCAACCAGTAAAAGAAATGAAAATGAGTTTCATCGTTTTCAATCCTAAGATTAATAAATAAATAAATAAACAAATTCAATGTGAACCGTCCATGATAGCGGTCTTAGCTCGTTTTTTATTTGTTACAGCTTTGAGCTTCGCGCTGGGAAACAAGTAACACAAAAATCAAATCATTTTTGCAGTGAAATACTTAATATCATTTTCTCAAGGGAGAGACACAAAGTTTGGTCATAAATCTAAACCTCAATCATGTGAAAAAGCTAAGGTTCCCAAAGTCAGGTATCCTATGCCCCAAAACCAAACGGTAACTAAAACCTATAAATATATTAAGGAATTTCACATATAACATGACGAGGCTCATTTTATTACAATATAAAAAAAAATTAGCGATATGACGATGAATGAATTTGACAAACACATATGTATGTATCATAAGTGAAAAGGTAAACCAACTTGTCAACACCAAAGTGTCATTGATCATGATGCATTACTTCTTCAAATATTATGATAATTTACTTCTTTTACAAAATAAATTAGTCAAGTGCATTCAAGAGAGGCCATTTTTTAACTTAGTTATATAAAGTTTGATTTTAATACATTCGTAGGTATAACATAAAAGGTTTTGATTCTTATTAGATTACCTTAAAAGGTTATAACAAAACATATATATTAATGAGAAATGATTTTGCAATTAATTGACCATATACAATACTTTATATAGTGACAAAGAAGCAAAATTAGTTTCATTCTCTTATGTATTGGGTGTTTTTATGAATTTAGTTTAGGAAGGGAGAGAAAGATGATAGAAGTTAAGTCCCATTTGTTTGAAGTTTATTATAATTTAAATTTCTATTGTGGCCTAATTGTAATTATTTATAAACTATTAATGATTTAATCTCATCCGTTAATTCTAATGTTTGATGGACGCATTAGATTTAAAGATAATAATACATAAAAGGTGGTTCTCTCTCTACCTCAAGACACACGACGTTTTACAGTTTTCACTCACTGAAAATACCGTGAAACTGCTATCCTGAAGAAAAGGAAAGGGAGAGAAACCAGTGTTGAAGATCAACTCTACTGTAACCAATACTCTGCAAAATCAGTCTTAAAGTTCAACTCTAGCGTAATCAGGATATGGCAACCAATCCAGGTATGAAAATCACAACTTTTAAGATCCTAATTAATGCTTCCGCTAAACTGAATTGGAAGATTGATTATTCATTGTGAGAGGAGGTTGAAAAAAAAGATGTAGGGTGATTTCTCACCGAAAGATGATAGCTTATGTATCCTCTTTAAGGAGGATACCAAGGCTCTGATACCATGATAAAATTGTGAAAGAATAAGAAAATAAAAGATGAAGAAATTTTATTGATTGTTGATTGATTGAATTGTACTGAAGTGTTTGTAAACTATGAGGGTAAAATTAAATATATATAGAGTATTGTCCTATGAAAGATAAAAGCAAATAAAGATAAGATAAGAACAATTAAAGATAAGATAAAGATAAGATAATAAAATAAGAAATTTAATGTTTACATGTGGTATTAGAGCATGTGTTTTGAAAGTATGTGATTTTCTATGATCTAATTATGATATCCACGGTGTTTAATGTTTCTGATTAATTATTTATAATTGGATTTTAATTAAGTGGGTTTCAAATTTCATGCCATCAAAACTGTATATTTGTGGTTGTATATGTTCTATATGTTTTCTTTTGAATATTTTAATTTGATCATAAATTATACTCATGTATGAATTTAATCTTGAGTTTAAGTTTAGTATGGATGACAATTATGAAATTATTTTAAGTACGTAATGTACTCTAATTTTATGAAAAGTCTATAAATATTTTATTTATAGTATTAAATTTATTTAGAATATTTACTGCTTGTGTACACCAAAGTGACCAAGTTATAACGTAAAATGCCAGTATATTTAATAATGTGTTAATTAATTTTAATTAGATTTACCTAAAGGAAATCTCTTCTATTATTAATAGACTTGAACGAGAAAATTTATTATTCTTAGGTCAGATATATGTATTCTCCAAAGATGGTATATGTATTTGGCAGAGAATTTTAATCTTCAAGTATGATAAATATGACATTTATTTGTATATTAATATGTTAGTGTATTATAGAATTTTACCTAAAGGTGAACTGTAATATGCTTGTTATGTTCTGTAATCTGAGTAGATAATAAAATTAAAATTAATCTGAGCATTGTATGATTAAATGACAGGTATTTCAATTCATTCGCAAGCTTCATCTGTTACCATGTTTAATGGCTTAAACTTCTCTGAATGGAGTGAACAAGTGAAGTTCCATTTAGGTCTTTTGGATCTTGACTTGTCACTTTTGGAATCACTGATGATAATGATGAGGATGAAAAATATGCACTTAAGACATGGGAACGTTCTAACAGATTAAGCCTTATGTTTATGCGAATGACTACTGCAAGCAATATTAAGACTACCCTTCCACAAACAGAAAGTGCTAAAGAATATCTTGCGTTTGTGGAAGACCGCTTCTGTTCTGCTGATAAGTCACTCGCTAGTACATTAATGTCACAGCTCACGGCCATGAAGTTTGATGGGTCTAAGAGCATGCAAGAGCATACTATTGAGATGACTAATATTGCTGCAAAATTAAAGACACTGGGTATGACAGTTGATGACTCCTTTATGATGCAATTCATTCTGAACTCATTACCTTCTGAGTATGGAGCTTTTCAAATTAATTATAATATCATGAAGGAAAAATGGGACGCTAATGAATTGATTGGAAAGCTCATACAGGAAGAAAATAGACTTAAGAATTGTGGTGGTCATTCTGTCAACTTGGTTCAAGGAGCTGGCAAATCAGAAAAGAAATTAAAGACAAAGCCCAAGAATTTTAAGAAGAAAGGACATGCCAATGCAAAACAGTATCATTTCTGTAAGAAGGAAGGACATTTCCAAAAAGATTGTCTTAAACGTAAGGCATGGTTCGAAAAGAAAGGTATATTTGAAACATATGTATGTACTTATGAATCAAATTTAATTGATATTCCTCATAATTCTTGGTGGCTTGATTCTGGTGCTACAACTCATGTATCTAATATAATGTAGGGATTCCTTACGATCCAAACCACAAGCCAAAGTAAGATGTTCCTCTACATGGAAAACCGTGTGAAAGCGCCAATTGAAGGAATAGGAACTTATCGTTTGGTGTTGGATATAAGCTTTCATTTAGATTTACCTAAGACTCTTTATGTACCTTCAATGTCTAGGAATTTAATTTCTGTTTCAAAGTTGGACAATTGTGATTTTTTTTAATGGTGGACATAGTTGTTTTAATTTATTTAAAAATTCTAATATTGTTGGTTATGGTGTTCTAATTGATGGCTTATATAGATTAAAACTTCTTGATCAATTTTCTGAATCCTTGCTTATTGAGTACCAGAATGACGTAGTTAGGCCAAATACGCCTAAAGAAAGTTCTGCATTCTTGTGGCATAAACGCTTGGGTCACATATCCAAGGAAAGAATAGAAAGATTAGTAAAGAATGAGATTTTACAAAATTTAAATTTTACTGATCTTGGTTTATGTGTGGATTGTATTAAGGAAAAACAAACCAAACAAAACAAGAAAGGTGCCACAAGAAGTAGTTAGCTTCTTGAAATTATACACACTGATGTATGCGAACCTTTTGATGCTCCATCTATTGGTGGAGAAAAATATTTCATCACTTTTATTGATGACTTTTCACGTTATGAATATGTCTATTTGCTTAAAGAAAAGTCTCAAGCAGTTGATGCTATTAAGATTTATATTAAAGAAGTTGAAAGGCAATTAGACAAAAAGGTAAAAGTTGTTAGGTCAGATAGATGTGGTGAATATTATGGAAAACATAATGAAACAGGACAATGTCCTGGTCCATTTGCAAAACTTCTAGAAAGACATGGCATATGTGCACAATACACAATGCCATACACACCTCAACAAAATGGTGTGGCAGAAAGGCGTAATCGAACATTAATGGATATGGTTAGAAGTATGATGAGCAATTCTTCTTTACCCAAATTCTTGTGGATGTATGCATTAAAAACTGCCATGTATTTGCTAAATAGAATTCCTAGTAAAGCTGTTCCAAAGACTCCTTTTGAGTTATGGACTAATAGGAAACCTAGTTTACGACATTTACATGTTTGGGGTTGTCCAGCAGAAGCAAGAATATTTAATCCACAAGAAAAGAAATTAGATTCTCGAACAGTGAGTGGCTATTTTATTGGCTATCCGGAGAAGTCTAAAGGGTATATTTTTTATTGTCCAAACCATAGTCCAAGAATTGTAGAAACTGGTAATGCAAAATTCTTTGAAAATGGTGAAGTTAGTGGGAGTGAAAATCATCAAAATGTAGAAATAAAAGAAATTAAAGTTAATGTTCCTATACATATTAGTGTTCCTTTATCCACACCTACTCAAAGAGTTGTTCCAACTATTGTTGAACACATTAATAGTGATGAACAAGATTTAAATGATAATGCTCCCAATGAAGAAACTAACTCACAAATATCAGAAAGAAATGAGTCTCAAGAAATACCATTGAGGAGATCTCAAAGGGAAAGAAAGTCAGCTATTCCAAGCTATTATGAAACTTATTTACAAGAAGAAGATATTGAAATATCTAAAGATCCAGTTTCATTTACACAAGCCATAAATAGTGATGATTCAGAAAAATGGATTGATGCCATGAAAGAAGAGTTAAAATCCATGGAAGATAACAAAGTTTGGGATATTGTTGCATTGCCAGAAGGTGCTAAATGTATTGGTTGTAAATGGGTCTTTAAAGTTAAGCGAGACTCAAAAGACAATGTTGAACGATATAAAGTTAGACTTGTTGCTAAGGGATTTACTCAAAAGAATGGTGTTGATTATAAAGAAACATTTTCACCTGTTTCTAAGAAAGATTCATTGCATATCATTATGGCACTTGTGGCTCATTATGATTTAGGGTTACATCAAATGGATGTAAAAACTGCCTTTTTGAATGGTAATCTTGATGAAGAAATTTATATGGATCAACCTGAAGGTTTTCCAACTGAAGGAAAAGGTCGTATGGTGTGTAAATTTAAGAAATCAATATATGGACTAAAACAAGCCTCACAACAATGGTATATTAAGTTTAATAATACCATTCTTTCTTTCGGTTTTGAAGAAAATGTTGTTGATGTATGCATATACCAAAAGGTCAGTGGGAGTAAGTTTATTTTTCTAGTCTTATATGTTGATGATATTTTGCTTGCAACAAATAATTTGGGAATGTTGCGTGAGACTAAAGAATACCTTTCTAGAAACTTTGAAATGAAAGATATGGGAGAGGCATCCTATGTGATAGGAATTGAAATTTTTCGTGATAAATCACAAGGACTGTTAGGATTGTCTCAGAAGGCCTATATAAATAAAGTTCTAGAGATGTTCAACATGGAAAAGTGTTCCGCAGGAATTGCACCAATTCAAAAAGGGGACAAATTTAGTCTTATGCAATGCCTAAAAAATGACATAGAACGGAAGCAAATGGAAGGAATTCCATATAGTTCTGTAGTGGGAAGTCTTATGTATGTGCAAACTTGCACAAGACCAGACATTAGCTTTGCAGTAGGAATGCTTGGAAGGTATCAAAATAATCCTAGAATGGATCATTGAAAAGCTGCAAAGAAGATTTTAAGATATCTTCAAGGTACAAAGGATTATATGCTCATGTACAAAAGGTCTAGCCAATTAGAAGTAATTGGTTATTCAGATTCAGATTTTGGTGGATGTGCTGACACAAGAAAGTCTACATTTGGCTACTTATTCTTATTTGGAGAAGCTGCCATATCATAGAAAAGCTCCAAGCAAAGCGTTGTGGCAACATCTACTATGGAGGCAGAATTTGTAGCATGTTTTGAAGCTACAAATCAAGCTTTATGGCTGTAAAATTTCATTTCAGGACTTGACATTGTTGACTCAATTGCTAGGCCATTGAAAATTTATTGTGATAATTCTGCAGCAGTATTTTTCTCAAAAAATGATAGATATTCTAAAGATGCCAAGCATATGGAAATAAAGAACTTTGGCGTTAAGGAGGAAGTTCGGAAACAAAGAGTGTCCATAGAACATGTTAGAACAGAACTTATGATTACTGATCCATTGACTAAAGGATTGCAACCAAAGACATTTAAGGAACATGTACATAGAATGGGTCTTGGTTCTTCTGAATGATGCTAACACTCTGAGCTCACTATGTTTATTTATGTGTTTTCTGAACATTGATAGTTTGTTGTTTCTAGTTAAAGTAATATTATTGTATGAGTTATAACATAATGATCTAGAAACTTTATGGGACCGATATAAAATTGTGTTATTTATGTAGCTTGTGTAGTAAGATGCTAGTGGTTGTAGTATATGGAAAGAAATGTGTTTCATATTAAATGCATGACTGTCATAACTCACACAAAGTATTTTACCATATTAAAGCAATTATGTAATGTGTGAGAATATGATTACACTTAGGCCAAGTGGGAGAATGTTGGAAGTTTATGATAATTTAAACTTCTATTGTGGCCTAATTATAATTATTTATAAACTATTAATGATTTAATCTCATCCGTTAATTCTAATATTTGATGGACGCATTAAATTTAAAGATAATAATACATAAAAGGTGGTCCTCTCTCTGCCTCAAGACACACGACGTTTTACAGTTTCCACTCACTGAAAATACCGTGAAACTGTCATCCTGATGAACGTTTGAAGGAAAGGAAAGGGAGAGAAACCAATGTTGAAGATCAACTCTACTGTAACCAACACTCTGCAAAATCAGTCTTAAAGTTCAACTCTACCGTAATCAGGACTTGTTATGGCAACCAATCCAGGTATAAAAATCACAACTTTTAAGATCCTAATTAATGCTTCCGCTAAAATAAGTTTACACCATTTACAAGTTTTATGATTCAAAAAATGAGGATTTCGGAGGTTATGTTAGTTCTCAAAAACCTTTTAATCCTATAAGCGCAATGACATTAATTATGTTTGTTGTATCCTGTGCTATCCTTCCATAAAGCACTTCTCTCCCCAACAAAAGTTAGCAGTTGTTTATACTTTCATTATGCACGGAAAAATACATCCAACATGCTTATGTTGCATCATTTGATTAGTGCTTTCTGGTTTGGTAATTGGCATAGTTAGTAGAGTAGTTATCATTCAAATTCAGGTGGGCAATTCATGTTTTGTCACTCTAATTAATGATAGAATCAAGTCACCCCCGACACTGTCCCAACACACATTAAATGGATTTGCAACATTCATATCCTGAGATTAGACGATAAAGTCAATTATCCTTAAGATTAATCATTAAGAATTTAGATGTTTTAAAGTGAGAAAGTTGATAAAATAGTAAAGTGATAAGTTTTTTTTTTTAGTTCAAGTAAAGTGAGAAGTTAATCACCATTGATTTTGTAATTTTCATTAAATATATGCCGCACTATCTTAATTTAAAAGTGATTAACTCTTCTCTTTATCAACTTTCTCACTTTAGAAGATCTTAATCAAATTATTAAGGTTCACTGAATCATCAACTCTATTAAGTAAAATTTTTTTACCATCTTTTTGTCTTTCTTAATTCTCTTTCTAGGCCCTCTATCTAATGACAAAATTGTTAAGTATTATAATTCTATTAAGCCCTATTTCCTCAACTTTACATCAATTAAGATGCTTACATGTTAACCAAAAAGAGTTGTTGCTGTGTCATCCTCAATTGACCAACATATTATTGGAGTTGCACACAAAAAATTGACACAACTGGATAGACAAGGTTCAATATAATTAGAACTTCTATAAATCTTATTATTATTGTTAAATCGAAGGAGAAGAATGAATTAGGTTTCCAAACAATTACCAACAAGGGAAAAGACAACAACGCGAGAGTGATTAGATTAAGATACATTTGTCCTTTTCACTTTATATAGTCATATTATTTGTGTTCCTCTGTTCAAGATGTCACATGGCACAAGAGGTAAGAGCTAGTTTTGAAGGACCATATCGCAATGATCGGACAAAGGAAAAGAAAAAAAAATATCGTAATTTAATTAGGTACACTGATAATTGACATAAATATTGAGGAAATATCAGCATGTCGAGTACAGACATATAGAGACCTATCAACTTTTTCCATAAAATATTTGACATATTGAATTGTTGTGCAGGTGTTAACGTTATGGTCTTATATAATAATATATGGAAGCCATTGCCCACCTAGAGAACAAAAAGAAAAAGAAGCCACCGCTAAGTGCTATCAATATGCATCTCAATTTGATTGGTTTACGAGGGGTTGCTTCTTCTTTTGTTGGCATGTATAGTGCACTTCGTAACGCATTCAATTTTGACAAGGGGATTTTTAATACTTGCTTTCTCCTCCTGTCTTCATTTGGGTTTTGTTTATGCTTTTCTAAAAGGCACATTAAGAAATATATAATTTAACATTTTAGAAAAAAATTATGCAAGCAGTTATATTAAGTTATTTTTAAAATTTTATTTGTAAAGCAGTATAAACTTAAATTAATTTATTTAAAAAAAAAAGCAATTTTAACTTAATAATAGGGTAAAGTAAAGTGCTATTTTGATAGTTTGAATTACTTACCTTCTTTAAAAATTGAAATTATCCAAAAAGGAAAAAAGAAATTATCCTTCATGCTTACGATTGTCGTTGATGTTGGAGTAACTAATTGCTGTGAAGTCGAATACAATATTAATGAACTTGACTAACGTGAAAGTTCAATCCATAAGGTGTCATTTTGAGGAGAGCTCCCCAATCTGATTTTCGCTGATCAAACATTACATTCGTCATGTCCACAAAGAAAAAAAGATTACATTCGTGAAGATAAGGAGAGAGAAAAGGAAAGAAAATAAAAGTTAAACAAATCGAACAAAATCCACGAAGAACAACTGCTAAACATGTTTGTGGCTAGTAAAAAAGGGTCAAACTCGAGAACGTGGAGTTCATCAATTTGTGTTAGGCTAGTTATTAACAATTAATAGATGCTGTATATCATCAGTGAGTCAAGTAAATGATGTCATGTTCAATTAACTGCAGTTTTTTAAGTAATATGTAGTACAAAATCATCGAACAACCAACAGCTGAAAAAGAAAATAACCAATTGAAAAAACTAAAACTGGTGTGTGCTCAACAAATCCAGACAGGGCACCCCCCATATAAAAAAAAAGTACCACAAACTAGTAATCTAGTAACTTCTGCCCCAATATGACCATTTCTTCGCAGGTTTTTCTGACGCAAAGCACTTGGTACCTATTAAAGGCAACATAAGGTGTTACTATTCAAAATAAAAAAAATCGTGAAAAAATATCAATACGAATTGGCTAAAAGCTTAAGATAGATTTTAGAGGGCAGTTGCAGAAAACAATTTTAAGATTATTTCTAACACAGATTTGAACGACAAGGCTTATACCTTCTGGGAGTTCTGGCTGATCAAAGGGACTACAAAGTGTCTTAGCTGCTCCCATCTCACCCTTTGTCCTTGCTTTAACATCAGCTTCCACCGCCTGAAGTAATATAAATTGATAATTGATACCAGAAAAACACCAAACCATCCAGCATGAATAGTGTCAGACATTTTGAATATTGAACATAAGATAGCTAAATGATGTCCCTTGAGAGAAAAAATATGTATTGCAAAATAGGGTGTCAACACTCAACAGTATCATCAAGAGATTAGAGAGAAGCAAGTACTATAGTATGTTCATTATTAATAGCTAATCAAGTGCATTGTAAGACAATTATGTAATGGAAGTGATCTAGAATTGGAACGATTAAATGCTTTAATATTTGTAAATCTGACAACGAAGAAAACCTACAAGTACCAACAGATTGGAAGTTTTGAAATAGAAAAATATATCGTTACCATCCTGTAGGGGCAGTTTTGATATATTTTTTCATTCAACCCTTTTTGTGACAATATGCATCTTAGTTAATCATGATACACCTGAATAAGTACATGGCACAGATAGTATAGACAGATAAAAAAAGAAATGCCTCAAAAATCTAAAGCTGGAAAGGTGATCATCAAGACATAATTTAGAACATAAAATTTGGACAAAAACAAAAAGAACTTCATACCTCCTCGTCACACCAAGGAGCTAATATCATTTTTCTTTGGTTCAAAGCTTGTACAAATTCATCCCAAGTATGTACAACCTCAATGCATTCATCTCGTTTTTGTTTTGCAACATCAAAAAGGTTCTGTTGAACAGTGTCAAGTAACTTCTTAACTTCATCAACCAAATTGTCATTTGCAATGTCTATTTTTGCTCCATTATCACGTCGAACAGCTCTAGCCTGTGTGAAATTGGAATAGATTTATTTGGTTTTCAGCTCAAAACTGAGATTGATGAAGCAACATAACACGAGAATTGGTGCAGAAGTACTAAAGAATTGAAAACCTGCTTATTTGCTAAATCCTTTGGCCCAATTTCAATTCTAAGAGGAACACCTTTCATTTCCCAGTGTGAATACTTCCATCCAGGAGAATAGTTGTCTCTAAAATCTGACTCAGCACGAATACCTGCTTCACACAATGTATTTACAGTTGCAGTACAGGCATCAAAGATTCCTTGAGTATTAGCATCTTTGTAAGGCACCGGAATCACAATAACTTGGACTGAGGCCACTTTAGGAGGCAGCACTAGTCCCTTGTCATCACCGTGAACCATCACCATCACCCCAATCTGTTCAAAACAGTCAAAATCTTAGATGCAATTTGATGTGAAGGAACCCTCAGATGACAGTACATTCAAGATATCAAAGCTTACAGTTCGAGTACTATAGGCCCATGAGTTTTGCCAGACCATTGCTTTTTCTCCCTTTTCATTTTCAAAGTTTATCTCGAACATCTTAGCAAAATTTTGGCCAAGACAATGAGAAGTAGCACCTTGTACTCCACGTCCAGTGTTTGGAATAAATGCCTATCAAAGGGAGCATTACAATTTATATACAAACTTTTTCCATTCAGAAAAATAGCAGCATACGTGCATGTGTCTCAGACATATACCTCAACACTGGTAGTGTAAAGTCCACCAGCAAACTTCTCCATCTCACTTTTCTTACCCTTAATGACAGGAATGGCTAAAAACTCTTCATATATGCGCCTATATAATTCCAATATCTCAAGAACCTGAAATAGTAATACTTTAGAGAACTTTGGAAGTAGTTTTCAAAAGATGCTACTGAAACTGGAATCGCATGTGCTGAAGTCAAAAAGTAGGGACTTATCAATATCAGCATATGATATTGCACCAGATGTGGAATGGTACTACATAGCCAATGTATGTTCTTTTGTTATTTGAAGAATTACCTCAGCATCTGCCTCTTCCTTAGTTGCAAAAGCAGTATGTCCTTCCTGCCAAAGGAACTCTCGACTCCTGCAATCAAAATATGCATTTATGTAAAACAACAATAAAATGGAGTTTTGAATGTGATAGCAACAAGGGCCCAAGCTAAATTACTGAAAAATAAGTTCATTTAAATCAATCACTATTGCTTGTATTAACAACCAATTCACCAGAATTAGCGAGTCATCATTAGAGGAACTTCGATTCATTAAAAAACCATACAAAATTTTACAGTACAACAACATTGGAAGGCTGGATATTTGAAAATTTGAGGCCTAGCTTGGTTGGCTAGTATCATACTTTGAACATCATATTATAATATGGAGAAAGGAGTACAAGCTAAAATATAAAGCTTCTTGCTACCTGATGAATGGTGTGGGGTTGCTGAACTCCCATCTAACAACATTACACCACTGATTAAGTTTCAGAGGCAAGTCACGGTGTCCCCTAATCCACTTGGAGTAGTATGGATACATGACAGTTTCACTAGTTGGACGAATGGCAATGGGAATTTCTAAGTCGGTTTTTCCAGACTTTGTCACCCAAGCAACCTGTCAAAGAGTAGCACATTAGAGAAAGTCATTCCAGAAGGCAGAGAAGGTTTGTAGTTCCTTCTGCCGCAAGTCATAAATAATTCCTCATTTCAACACATCAAAATCTCATCAGCTATACAATACACGGAGGTTGCTACTTAATATTGTGCCAGTAAATCAGATCATCTAGCCATCTAACAATGGATTTCAGCTTGCAATAATCTTCTATAATGTCCCCATTTCAGAGGGGGGAAAAACAAATAATTCAAACAAATCTTAAGAGTATACATTAAACAGCCTAACCAACAAATTAGAAAATTCTCACCTCTGGTGCAAATCCCTCAACGTGCTCCTTCTCCTTTTCCAAAACTCCGGGAGACACAAACAAAGGGAAGTAGCAATTCTTGATTTTCATCTTCTTTATTTCAGGATCGAAGAATCCCTGATATAGTTGATGAAATAAAAAAGAACCTTAATACAGCTAGTTGTGCAAATCATACACAAATAAACATGATCTATGTTAGACTAACACCAGTTGTTTGAAAAACACCACTACTGCCATCCAACAACACTGACAAATTAAGAAACTCACTTGCATGATCTCCCATATTGCCATTGCCCAAGGCCTCAGAATGTAGCAGCCAGAAATGTCATAGTACTCAATCATTTCGGAATTAACAACCACCTGTGCAAATTAATTCAAACAACTGAGACGAGAACACAGTGCAATAAGAACAGATCTGGCACAGCAAATTCCACCGAACTCAAAGTCCAACGCAATAGAACACGTGAAACTAAGTTACAAGATGAGGGATAAAATACCTCGGAATACCACTCTCCGAAGTTATCAGCCTTGCGATTCGTGAGTCCTAATCCAGTCTCTTTCTTCACCTCCTTCTTCTTCGCACCTGCGAGGATTTGGCCATAAGAATGGAAGCTAAAATCCGAAAAAAATGAGAAATGACAAAGCGTTTTAACAGTTTCTAGCCACAATTACCAGATTGCTTTGAGCCAGAGTTTTTCGCTTCACTCCCCGCCATCCTGAACGACGAGAACCTGTAACACGAAAAAAACACGAAATGACGATTGTAGCTGAATTGGAATGAATCGAAACGGCATAAGTGTGTTTCTTACCGATTGCCGAGATGCCGCCGGAGGGGGACAAAGCGCGCGAGAGCGATTTTGTGGCGTGAGTCTCTTTAGGGTTTTCGCTTTCAGCGGCTACTAGGTTTTCTTCTTTCAGATAAATCGCGCCTTTCTCTCAGGAATTATTATTTTCTTTTTTTTTTTTTACAGTGAAGTGTTATTCCCAATTCTGTTTACAGTTTCTATGGCTACTACTACATTATTGTATTGTGCTTCTGGTCAACTACTCCTGCAACTTGTTTACTATTTACTAGTGTACTAATTTAATTAAAGGTAATTAATTATCATTAATTGAATTATTGCAACGAAGCGTTTGATCTGATCTGTAATCGCTGCTTCTTGTCCCTAAAGTCAACCGAAGTGGCCCGCAAAATTCTTGCCCTTGTTCGAGCTTTGTATCTTTACCAAATTAATAAAATAAATAAATAAACACATCTAAATTTTATTGGTGAGACATAAATAAATGGTAGTAATAGAAGTGATCTCTTTCCACCACTAACCACCAATGCTTAATGAGGTTAATGAGGCCATTGAGGGGGTTGTGTGGGGAAAAAATGTCACTTTATCACAACATATATTTTCAAGAATATAAATGTAAGAGTTTTAAATAATCTATACCCATGAAGGTTTGATAAAGTATTTTAATAATTTAAAGGATTTAAAATGTATAAAAACTTAAATACTTCAGTTAAGTTTCCTTCACTTTGAAAATGTGTAGTTTTAATGTAGTAATCATGTTAGTAAGCATTAAAAAAATGTTAAAAGGTAAAATATGATCTTTCAACTCCGTTAGAGTCCATTAAACTTTAGTAGCTTCGTACATGCAGACCATAATCTAAAAATGTCAAGTTAAATACTTAGTACATTTCTTCTTTTTCCTTTTGTTTTTTTCAAACGTTTCTCTTTTTGTTAATTCTTTTTAAAATTAAATCAATCCAGCTTAAAAAGTTTGTGGTCAAAAACCATAAACCAAGAGATTAAGGATAGCACAAGCAGTCAATAATTGTTATCGATATAAATTAAGTGAAATCCTTTATTGTTCATGTAAATTGTGAAAAATTCTGTGCACCACAATCATTCTCTCCAACCAAAACGAAAAAGCCCCACTATTTTTCTCTCCAATTGCAACTTGCAATTGCATAGATGTTTCTCGGACATGAACAAAATGAAGTTGAACATGGCACTGAAGCGAAAGATTTTGGGACATGAGAAACATCATCATCTAAACAAACTTCGCCTCAAACAACTAAATAAAGAATCAGCAACGAGTACCGTGCTGATTGGAAGATGCAGCAAAATCAAACCACAAAAATGGCCCTACATCAGCTTGGCTCAGGTGGCACAACTTTCAAGCTTCGCATCCATTCGCAGAAACTAGGATCATCAAAGTGAACAAAACTGCTCTTCAGCTTCGTTCGCTGTTCTGATGTCAATGACTTAAGTTGCGGGAATCTTGCCTCCTGCGAAAACATGCATCATTCAACATGCAATGTATGCCACCATAATCTAATAATAAGCAAAACCTTAGTTTTGCAACGAAGAAGTGATAGTGATGCTAACCTGCTCATAAGGAGGATCCTTGTGTGCTGGTATGAGGCGAGAGACGAAATATCGAGCCTGCGAGCTACCCTCCTGTTTCAGATATAAATTTTCTGTTATAATTAACCTTCTAAGCAGAAGATGGAAAATGGAGATATGCAAAGAAAAATACACTTTGTAGTCGGGATTAGCAGAGAATGTTAACCTTAAATGCAAGTATACGAGGCGCTGGGAAACGGAATTCTGTCAGCTCTTCAGCCAATGTCCGGCAAGCTGCTAAAGCAGCAGCACTTCTTCCTTCATCAGCTGCAAGTTCAGCACCCTACAATACACTCATCAGTATTAAATAAATGAATAAATAAAAACAACCCAAGAAAGAACAAAAAAGAACAAGAAAACGGAAAGTTTTCAAAACAGGGAAAAGCATGCCACTAGCTACAGCAGCATCTAATAATGGCAGCCGTGGCCTGGCAGCAGAAAATGCAGGAGCTGGATGGCATTCCCACTCATAAAAAGGACATAGGAAAGAAGAACGGAAGATGAAAACAGGTTAAAAGGAAGAAAGTATACATGTACATACCCTGGTGCTATTGAAACAACATGAACAACCATGACCAGACACAAATATTGTTTCTAAATTCTAAAATGTACTGATCTTTCAAGTCCACTATGGCGCATATTACCCGCTTCGTGTATTACTGATCATATTATATACATGGCACGAGGCTAATTTAAAACATAATTTCTGATCATTGGCACAACAGTGCGTTAGTAATAATAATTGGTTTGGATTAGCACCATAACAATGCCCTAAAAAAAATGCAAATCTCTCACTAAGAAAACTCCATGCTAAAATGAATAATAAGAGACATACCAACCAAATGAAGACATCAGTGCCATGGTCAAGTACAACAGCAGCATCAGACTGCATTGCAAGATCATAAGCTGGTAACTCCTCGAAAGTTCCTCCCTCCCTATGCATTAGACAACGAGGAGCAACCATTCGGAGTGACAGATCAAAAGATGCATTCAGAAACAAGTTCCTCAGCACAGACCTTTCATCTTCATGACCAATAATGCTTCCCAATAGTGGTCCTCTCCTGAGATGGAAAAGGATCTCTGGTAAAAGGGAAAGCTCCTTTGGGAAGCAGTGAAGTTTAGATTTGGGTACTTGAGGACCAAACTTTAGAGCAATATCCTTGATTCTTTCATCTATTGTTGCCCGCATATCAATTGCGTCTGAATGGCTTTTAGCTCGTAACAAACTTCTTTTTGCAATTAGGACTGCAGCAACTTCATCTTGAACACTCTCAAGATATCCCGAAATACTATCTACAGTGGGCAGTCTAACAGTGATAACCCTGGATATATCAGCTTGAAACACATTTGAATACTGAATAGCAAACTGGAAAAATACATAATCACTTTTGATATCTCCTCTAGTTTCCATTGAGAGAGAGAAGCTCTGTGTTTCTTCAACACTTAGCATCTGAATATAAATGGCTGTATCATTTTTAAAGGTTTCATGGGTGTCTACATGTGATTCTTCCCCAGGGCCAACAACTTGAGTTATGAGAATATCATCTGATGTGCGCAATTCTAACAAACCATGAGAACCTGCTGACCTGGCAGACGCCCTTTGCAAATTAACACCCAAGGCTTCCCCGAAATCATCATGGAGCACCAAAACACCACCTGATGCTTTAGCAAGAGGTTGTAAGATGGGAACTCTTACGGGACACGTTCCAGCACATAAAATATCAATAACAGTATTGTGTCGATGAGCCTCTCGACCAAGATTCTCCATCCACTTTATTGCTGTCTTTTCCATATAAGGATAATTAGGGTGATTAAAAGAATGAGGAACTGATCCAGGTCCGTAAGTATTTGGTCCACCGGCACAGACAACAATTCTACTATTGCCCCCTGATCTTTTAACTACCCCTCGTGACAGATCAGCAGATGGGCCCTGAATTATAGCAAGAGCAACCTCAACAGCAGTTCCAAGGCATCGATCTCTAGAAGCTTCTGGTATGTTTAACTTGTAGGGCCTCAATGATGAAAATATGGAATGTGCTACAGGTAGTGAGGCATGCATTGCTGACAAGTATATGCCAGTACCATAAATCAATCCTTTCAAAGATTCTTGGGTTGGTGACTGGTCCCCAGGAAGCACGTCAGCAGATGCAATTGACTCTTCTGAAAAATCATATATTGACACAGTACGGCCATATAGTACAATTCCTAATCTTGTTGTTGGAGGAAGAGAATCAACAAAAGCATGCAAGGAGCTTTGTAGATGCTGTAAGTGGGGTTCATCTAAGCATTCATCTATAACAAGAACAACTGGGGCAGACATTCTGGAATCTGAAACTGGAACAAAACCAGGTCCCTTGTTCCCAGTTTGAACATAGTCAACCATCGGGGAAGATAGTTCTGGAAATCTGTGAAGATCTTCCTTACTATGCCCAATGTACTCGCCATCACTTCCATTCAATTTCCTACATATAACACACTGCCACTGACCTGATCCAAGCAATATGTTGCAATATATATTTGCATAAGCTCCACAGCTTTGACATCGATGGGGATCACGCTGAATAACTTGAGGGCCCGTTGAGACCTCCCTCCCAGGAGAAACCAATGCCCCAAAACCCAGACTGGGCACATTAGCTTGTTTCTTCTGTTTCAATACCTACTTATCAAATGGAAAGGAGGTTATAACATAATCTGATTACCAAATAATAATATTAAATTTAAAAATGCAAGGCTAGGCTGTAAAACCAAATAAATGATAATGTACCTTATGAGCTGAGAAAAGAACAAAGGATGACTCCCCGGCGGGAAGATGGTCCTCTATGCTATCAGAAACTTGGTGTTGCAACTCAACCGATCCATTTGAAAATCGCGGTGGCGATGAAGTCGGCAAAGATGATCCTGAAGAGAAAGCAAGTGGCTGAGGCGAGGCAGGTGATGTGCGAAAAGGAACAGCTGCCGGCCGGACAGGCGATGTAAAAACAGGAGGCCCCGGCGGGGTGCTCATGTGAGGAACAAGGCTGCCAGATTTAACTCCATTGGCTGGGGACGACGAATTTGGGGGTTTAACCGAAGGGGAAGAAGCTTGATCTTGCTGCAATTGCAATATGGGGGGAGGAAATCTAGGTGGTGATGCAAAAGGTGGAGGGGGTGGTATGGGACTCTTGTCAGGGGTAGGACTCTGTCTATCCGGGTTTGAAGTGGTATACCCAACATTAGGTTGTGTTGGGTTAGCCATTGAAATTCAAATCAGACACAAAACGCAACAATACTTACAAACCCAGTATCAAGAAGTAAACTTTACAGTATTACAGATACAAATGTATGAGTGATACAAATCAAAGACTATACCAAGAAAGAACAGAGACCAGCCTCAACAAGATTCTTGTTTCAGCCCACAGAATTTGCATGAGGAAAACGTAAAACCTTCCTAAGACCTTAAACCCCCAAAAGAGATGATAATGATTCCCAAGGAAAATTCTACTTGACCTGGTTTAATCGGCATCATAGAAGGGGGAATTCTTTCCTTCCCTGAACGAATTCAGGTGAATAGCCAATCACCAACCATGAATCAATCAAATCTCTTCACAATTGAAGCTTCTTCTCTGGTATCCCCCCCTGCAGATAGCAAGTAATCCAGCAGTACCCAATCGAATGAGAAAAGGAAACGATCCAACAGACATTCAAGAACTGAGCTAGGGTTTTGAATGGAGATCAAGATTTGCTCTCAAAATTGGGAATGATAACGGTAATAAAAAAATAAAGAAAAAAAAATCATAGAGAAGTATGTACCTGACAGAGGTGAATATCAAAATTGTAGACTTTATGGTACCGTAAAATACCAAGCTAGGGATTATTCGGAAAAATGGGGGAATGCTATGCTTATGAATGTTATGTCCCCTCCTCACTCTCTTTCTCCAATTGTGTGAGTAATTCGGAATGGGGTGGTTTATTCTTTATTATTATTATTATTATTATTTTGTTGGTTTTTATTTTATTTTTGAGAGACAAGTTAAAAAACCAACAGCGCCTCCTCACAGTGAAACTGAAACCTCCTCAACCTCGGATTGTTGCTCAGGGCAACTGTTGTTAGCACCGCACCTTAGACCTTCCTACGACACTCCTTCACTTCGAGCCAGAGAAGCCACCGCCACTTTTTTTTTTTTTTTTTTTTAAATCACGTGACCCTTTCTATTGTCCTGGTCTTATCCTCCTTTTATATTTTAGCGAATTTATTCTTTACTTTTATCTCATAAAATAATTATATATTTAATATATAGTTATAATTTTGTATAAAAATTGTTGAGTTTAAAGAATTAACAAAAAATTAATTGATGATGACTAAAAATTATTATTGGACTAAAAATTTAATTATGTATCTGATTAATTTACTTAATTATGCAGGAAATTAATATAAAATAAATTGATCCAATAATAAGTTTCAGACTTATATATACTCATAACTCAAGAGAATATTTGTTATTTACACCTATAATTTTTCATTAAAAACAAAAGCAAGCATAAGGCTTAAGTAAAGAAAAAAGAAAAAAAATCTTGTAATTTAATATTTAATATATAGTTATAATTTGTATAAAAATAAATTTTTAAAATATACATCAAATATACACAAATGTTATATAAGTAACTTTAAATTTTATAATCTTATAATAATAAAAATGATACCAAATATAATATTTTATATTTAAATAAAAATAAAATAACATTTATATTATATTTAAATATGTATATAATTTAATTTATTATACAATAATATAAAAAACAATTTATTCTTTAATTCTCGAAACACATTTAAATTCTTACTTCTTTTCAATATAACTAGTGTATGTGTATATATCCGTGCCATGTATAAAAAATAATTATTTTTTTATTTATGTCTTATATATGTTTAATGAAAAAAATATTCAAGAATATATATCAATTTTAAATTAATCTTATATATTTTTTGTTATCTATCCAAAAAGTAAACAAAAGTGTATAATACAAAAATTAACAAAATACTTTAATTAAATAAAAAACATAATATGTAATAAACAAATATCTTAATTATTATAAAAAAAAATATGTGTATATATTTTTTTGTAAGCAATCAAAATTTTAGTTTATATCTTTAACATTAGTTTATATAATAATAATAATAATAATAATAATAATAATAATAATAATAATAATAGGATTGATTTACTTTAAAATAGAAAAAAATTAATTAATTCTAAATTAATTTTATTATATAGTTTAAGAAAAAAATAATTTTAATTATGTATGATTGCTGTATAATCTAATTAATATAATAATATATGACAGTTTTCTTTAATTAATAATTTTCTTTCATATTAATATTTCTTAACATTAATTTTACTTAATTGATTAAAAATATAATAGGATTGTTATATTTTAAAATAAAAAATAATAATTAATACTTGTTAGAATATAATTAGGATCTATTAGGATCAATTAGTATTATTTAGTATATCTGAATATTTATTATAGGAGATTATGTCTTTATTATTTCGATTCTCTTAGCACCTATAAATTTCCTTCTATTATGTATCATTTTCACATAACTTGAATTGACAACACACTCAATAATATACAAATCCTTTATCTAGTTTAGTCTCTTGTTTCTAACATGGTATCAGAGCCATGGTATCCTCTTTGAAGAGGATAGGTTATTTTCCTTGCGGTGAAATCACCGTAGTTTTTGCATTTTTTTTTCTATGTCATTCTTCTTTCCTTTTGTCACTCCTTTGATGCTTTTTCACATCATCGACTAGCATATTTTCTCTGTCTTGTATTTTTTCGAGTCGAATGATCAAACACCATTGTCATCTGCTGCTTACCTATTCTCATGAAGAAATCATATAGTTTTCGCTCTCTTTCGACAGTTCCGTCTGCGTTCTCTCGTGACAGTTCCGTCTGCGTTCTCTCGTGACAGTTCCATCTGCGTTCTCTCGTGACAGTTCCGTTTGTGTTCTCTCGTGGCAGTTCCGTCTGCGTTTTCTTGTGACAGTTTCGTCTGTATTTCGTCTGTGTTTCCTTGTGGCAGTTCTATCTGCGTTTCTTTCCGGCAGTTCCGTCTGCGCTTCCTTCAAATAGCGGCAGTTCCGTCTGCGCTTCTTTCAGACAAGCGGCAGTTTCGTCTGCGCTTCCTTTCGACAGTTCTGCACCCGTTTTATCAGTTTATGTAGTTTTTTTTCTCTTTATTTCATTGTTTTAAATAAGTTTCAAACTCAAGTTATCACTTGAGTTTGAGGGGGATGTTAGAATATAATTAGGATCAATTAGTATTATTTAGTATATCTGAATATTTATTATAGGAGATTACGTCTTTATTATTTCGATTCTCTTAGCACCTATAAATATCCTTCTATATTGTATCATTCCACATAACTTGAATAGACAACACACTCAATAATATACAAATCATTTCTCTAATTTAGTCTCTTGTTTCTAACAATACTAAATAGATTTGATTATATATTTTAAGAATAAATAATTATAATTATGCATGATTGATTTATAATATTAATAATATCCGACAATTTTTTTTAAATGATAGTTTTTTTTCATATTAATGTTTCTTAATATTAATTTTATGTAATTAATTAAAATAATTATGCGTCCGTACAATAACAGTATAACAGAAATGATGTACTTTAAAATAAGAAAAGAAAATCTTAATTAATACTTAATTAATTTGATGATCTATCTTAAAAATAAATAATTATAATTATGCATGATGGGAATAAATAACAATATATGATAGCTTATTTTAAATGATAATTTCTTTTCATATTAATGTTTCTTAATATTAACTTACATAATTGAATAAAATAATTATGAATTTATAAGATAATAGTATTATTTTGGGACTTACCTAGAATTGGATGGTTGGACTCGAATGGAAGGTCCAAACATTGAAGGAAGGTGGCCTCCGACTTGTTCCTGCCTGGAAGCCACCGTCCGAGTTGTATGTTTTGAAGAATGGGGGGTGGTACAACGTCGCGTTTTGTCAACCGTCGCGTCCATTTGGGTTTTGCATTTACACGCGGGGGACAGTTACATTGGTAAAGGCGCGCTCTTTTAATGATTGCGTTGTTTTACTGTTATGCCCCTAGTGTGTTATAAATACTTTTCCCTCTTCTTTCTTTCTTTTGTTTACTTTCTAAGAACTGTTTCGCTCCTTCGCTCTTTTTCTTACTCACAAAATCTTCAAGCTCTCTTTTGTTGCAGTGTTCACCTTTCTATCTTCTTCTTCACAAAGGTTAGTTTTTTGCATCTCTCTTTTACTTTTTATAATATTTTTTATACTTAATATACTGCATGCTTTGAGAGTAAGATTCCTCTGTGATATCTTTACTATAGTAAGAAGATTTTTCTTTTGAGATTTTGCGCTTTCTTTTTGCGAAAGTCTTTTTGGCAGTGACTGTCGGTTCTTCCTGCTCTTTTGTTTTGAAAAGAATTATCTTTGAACTGGCTTTTGATGATTGGACTGGCTTTTAATGATGCCCTTTTTCTTTGTGTAATGTAGGTATATTTCCTTATATATTAACTTTCTGAAAATGTCTTCCCAAATCTCAGAAGCCCTTTTGAGATGGGTGGATACTTCTGTCCTCTCTGAAAACTTTTTAGTGGATGACGTTTTTATAACTGAACTCCGAAAGCACCATAGGATTTGTAGCCTAGATGCTGATGAACCCAAATATGAACTAGTGGCTCCGGGATCTGAAGACCGAGTTTGTTGTGAGAGGCTTAACGACTCTAATCCCCACTTTATTTTCATGTATGATTGCCTTTTTACCCGTTTGGGGGTTACCTTCCCTTTTTCTGATTTTGAGATGGAGGTTTTGTTCCACTGCCGAGTAGCTCCTACCCAACTCCACCACAATTCTTGAGGTTTCTTAAAAATATACTAACTTGTCAGCCAAGAGCTTGACTTCCCGACTTCTTTAAGAATCTTTTTCTACCTTTACCACCTGACCAAGCCTTTTAATAAGCAGAATAAGTAGCAATGGGTTTCTTTCCGAGCTATACAGGGTCGGAAGGTTTTTTCTATGTTTGATGAGTCCTTCCATGATTTTAAAAATTCCTTTTTCAAAGTTCAAGCTATCGAGGGTTATCACCCCTTTTTTCTGAATGACAACCATGAGCCTCGCTTTCAATTATACTGGGCAGAGGCAACCCCCGTAGAGAAGTACAATATGGTTGATTTGGACGAGGTGGAGGAGGCAGTGGTCGAGTTTTTCCAAGAGGCTTGGGGACGGGCTCCCAACCTCGATACCAAGAAATTTCTTCTCGGTTCTCCGAGTTATGTCCGGACTGAGCTAGGTAGCCTTTAATTTTGATTTTGTAGTCGTTTTCTAACTCTTCTGGCTTGTGTTGTTTTGCTTGCGTCCGAATTGTGTGCTAATCATTTATAATTTCCTTTTTCAGAAAAAACGAAAAGTGGGTCGAAGGTAGCTTACCAGAAGGTGCAGGAGGCCAAGAAGAATGCTCATGCCCGGGCTACTGCTTAGGAGGCCGGAGCTTCCGTCACTCCACCTCGTCGTCAAGTCTTGGGTTTGTGGACTTCTTCTCAGCCCATTTTCGTAAACCCTATTCCTGCTCCTCCTTCTGCTCCCCCAATTCAATCCACCTCGGAACCTGAGAAGAAGAAACGTAAGACTATGGAAGCCAGTTCCTCTAGTGTTGGGGACACCGACTTTGATGGGCCTAAGTTTACTAGGAAGCACATCCTTCCCTATAGTCAAATTGCTATGGATGATGCTGATATCCGAAATCATCTTCAGATCTTAATCCGATGGGGAATTCGGATTGTTGGGGGTCTGTACCTCTCTTCTTGATGTCTTTGACAAAATTCCATTGAGCGCTACTCAAAAATCTTTGGAAGATCTCCAAGGGAAGATTGTCACGTATCAAGAGGATGAGAAAAGGTTGCAGGAGGAGAATGATAGACTGAAGGAAAAGCTTGCTCAGACCTGGGAGAGGGAGAAAAAATTGATGGGCCAGTGTGCTATGGCTGAGGGTCTGAAGAGGAAAGCTGAACAGAACTATATTAGGATCTTTTTCGGCCAATCTTGATTTGAAAAAGGAGGTTGAGCAGCTTCGAGAGAGCTACCAGGACTTGGAGGACTACATTGTTGAGGGTACTGAAGAGGTGTTTACGGTGCTGAAACAACAAGTCGGAGTCATTGCTCCCGACTTGGATTTATCCCCTCTTCACCCTGACAAGGTTGTTATTAATGGAGAGATAGTGTCTCCTCCTCGTCCTGAGACTGACTCCGAGTTAAAGAAGGCAGGGCAGCACATCATTGAATCCCCTCCTCGTGAGGTTGATATGCCGACTTCTTCCGCTGCTCCTGTTGTGACTTCGACCTGTGATTCCGAAGAGATCCCTCAGACCCTTCTGACTTCTGTGGCCGAACCAACTTCCTCTCCTGCCGATGACCCTAATCCTCTTCTTGGTCCCCAATGATTTAAGCTATTTAAGGCCTGGCTTGTGGGTCCTTTTATGAACTCTTTATATTTGTTTGTGTATCTTGCTGGTAGTACCTTGACATTTGGTCCTTTTATAGGGCCTTTAATAACAATTTTTATTTCGTTTGGTCCTTTTTTTGGATAGGACCTTTAACAAAATCGTCGTTTTATGCATGTGATGTTGTTTTTTGGCAAAAAGCTCTTGCTGCTTCGAGTTTTATAAAGCTTTCTGAAAAACTTTTCGTAAAATGAAAGAATATTATCTGAGTTAGATAATTTTTCTACTGCCCAGCGTGGTTGGAGGAAAACTTTTCCTTGCCTAATCTTTCTGTTTTGGCCAGGCTTTTATGAAAAGCCTTTTCCCCTGGTCTTTTTAAGGGGCTTTAGTATCTCTTTGTTTTCCATTGGCTTAATCTTTTACGCTCAACTTTGTTTATTGAGTAGTTATTGTAACTTAGTTTATTTTTGCAATGCATTTTGATCTGCTCGGGCTATCCGACTTATAAGTCGTTAGCTATCTTACTTCCGAGTTGTTATGATCGACTTTTATAACCTCTTTACACTGACTTGTACCTCGTCGCTTTATCTTGCCGACCATGTAGGTCGGTCAATGGATTTTCGTGTTTTTCTGAGCTTAAGTCAGTGCGTATCGTAGTAATGATAAATGAAAATTTTAAAGAGAAAAGTAAAGAGATAGAAAAAGAGATGTTATTACTAATGAAATATGGTTTCATAAGGGTGCTTTTGCTACTAAGGGAGTGACTTATGGCTTTTCTGCCCATAGCCCTCACTTTGATGCCTCGTTAAAACCCCCTTCAAGAAAATCCTTCTTGGGAAAAAACCATGAAGTCAGAAAAAAGAGTACATCAGGGAGTGAGATTCGCTTCTAGCTGTAATATCTCTTCATATTGCAAGCGTGCCATGACTTTGGGAGCTCAAATCCTCCTAGGTCGGACACTTTGTAGTATCCTTTTCTCAAGACCTCAACTATCTTGTAGGGTCCTTTCTAGTTAGCAGCGAGTTTTCCTTCTCCTGACTTTTCACTCCGATGTCATTTCTGATGAGTACTAAGTCGTCTGAGGTGAAGCTTCTTCGAATGACCCTTCCGTTATACCTTGTTGCCATCCTTTGTTTTTAATGCTGCTTCTCTTATCTGGGCTTGTTCTCGAACTTCTGGGAACTATTCGAGTTCCTCTTTGTGTGCCTAGATGTTTCCGACCTCATTATAAAATCTCACCTTAGGGCTCTACTCAGTGACTTTTGTGAGGATCATGGCTTCAATGCCATAAGCAAGTCAAAAAAGTGTTTCTCCAGTGGTTGAATGAGGTGTGGTTTGGTAGGCCCATAATACCTGAAGAAGCTCTTCAGCCCAGGCTCCCTTTGCTTCTTGAAGCCTTTTCTTTAACCTGTCAATATAACTTTATTGGCTGCTTCTACTTGTCCATTCGCCTGGGGATGCTCAACCGAGGTGAATTGGTGCTTGATCTTCATGCTAGCTACCAAGCTTCTAAATGTAGAGTCAATGAACTGTGTACCATTATCAGTTGTGATGGAGTGTGGAACTCCAAATCGGGTGATAATATTTCTGTACAGAAATTTCCGACTTCTCTACGCCGTAATAATAGCTAACGGCTCTGCTTCTATCCACTTAGTGAAGTAGTCTACCCCCACAATGAGAAACTTTACTTGTCATGGCGCTTAAGGGAAAGGCCTGAGTAGGTCCAGTCCCCACTTTGCAAAAGGCCATGGAGAAGTTACACTAATGAGTTCTTCTGGGGGAGCGACGTGAAAATTTGCATGCACCTGACAAGGTTGACACTTTTTCACGAAATTGGTGGCATTTCTTTGCAGTGTTGGCAAGAAGAATCTAGCTCGGATAACTTTTCTGGCCAAGGATCTTGCCTCGAGATGGTTCCTGTAGATGCCACTATGTACTTCGTCCAAGACTTCTTCCGTCTTAGAGGTCGGGACATATTTCAACAATGATGTACTTATTCCCCTTCTATAGAGGACATTTCTCACCAAAGTGTAGTTTTGTGCTTCCCTCCAGATCTTCTTGGCCTCTTTTTGTTCCTCAAGTAAGGTGTCGAATTTCAGATATTCGATCAGAGGAGTCATCCATCTGAGGTCTAATCTGGAAACTTCTAAGACGTCCACCTGATAAACCCCCATTTTTAGGGTTTATCTTGTGCTTAATTTAAGGGATTTTATGACCTTTTACCCACATTTATTCAATGAAATAGCATGGTTTCATGATTGTCTCCTAATTTGTGCTTAAGTGTGAAAACATGCTTTTTAGGCCCTTAATTGCTAATTTTGATTCACCTTTGATTCCACTAGATGCCTTGATATGTTTGCTAGTGAATTCAGATTGGAAAGGCTAGGAATGGATCAAAGGGGTGGAGAGGAAAAGCATGCAAGTGGAGAACTCATGAAGAAATAAGGATTTGGGATGCTGAGATAGACGCGCACGCGTGAAACGATGAGGTCGCATGGCGACGCGTACGCGTACATGACGCGTACACGTGGATAGCAATTTGTCAAACGAGGTGTACGCGTCATGTACGCGCACGCGTCGGTGCTCGCACGTGACCCACTTAAGGTGAATCCGCTAGGGGCGGTTTCTGTGCTTCCCAGGCCCAAATCCAACTCATCTCTGATGCAATTTAACCCAAGGATTGAAGGGGAATCAACACACATGAATCTAGTTACCAATTAGTTAGTTTAGTTTAGTTTTGGAGGAAAAGTTAGTTTCTAGAGAGAGAAGCTATCTCTTCTCTCTAGAATTAGGTTAGAGGTAGATTAGGATTTCTTATATCTAGGTTAATTTCATGCTTTGATTTACTTTTCCTTTTGTAATTCTTGTTCTTTTACATCTCCTCTCTCTAGTTTAGCATTTAATTCTTGTAATTCTCTACTTTTATATTGATGCACTTTTGTTTCTTCTATTTCTCTTTAATGCAATTTATGATTTATATTCCTTTGTTGTTGAATTGCTTTGTTGTTGTTTAATTCCTTGCAATTAATAGTGTAGATTATTGTTTACCTTTATTGCCTTCTATGTGTTTGTTGAAATGCCTCTTTTAGGTATGAGTTAGATTTTGTTCCTCTTGGCTTTGGTTGAGTAATTGGTGACTCTTGAGTTATCAAACTCTCTTGTTGATTGATAATTAGAAGCTGCTAATTAACTTGAATGCCACTAAAGCTAGTCTTTTATCATGATTAGGCTAGGACTTGTGGAATCAAGCTAATTCATCCACTTTACTTTCCTTCATAGTTAGAGGTTAACTAAGTAGGAGCAATGGACAATTCTCATCACAATTGATAAGGATAGCTAGGATAGGACTTCTAGTTCTCATACCTTGCCAAGAGCTTTTCTAGTTTTTAGTTTTTATTTCTTTTGCAATGTACATTTCTTGTTTCTTATCTCAAAAACCCCAAAGATACTTCATAGCCAATAACAAGAACACTTTATTGCAATTCCTAGGGAGAATGACCTGAGATTTGAATACCTTGGTTATTATTTTTAGGGGTTTGTACTTGTGACAAACAAATTTTTGTATGAGAGGATTCTTTGTTGGTTTAGAAATTATACTTGCAATGAGAATTCATTGAGGAATTCTAAACCGTCAAAAATCCATTCATCACCACCTTGGTATCTGCCTTTGTGATTGAGGGTTCTTGGAGAGTTTCTTGGATCAGGCTTCTATTGTTTTCCCCCGGTTTGGTACTTGCTAACTTGGAGAAGGCTCTGCTGTTAAGTTTCCGAGTTATGTGTCTGACCTCGATTTCGGGAAATTGTCTAAGATACTCCATAATTTTTTCTAATTACCTTTTCATATTTAGATCTTTAGCTTGATATTCTCCATTAATTTGAGAAGTCACCACTTGAGAGTCAGTGAAGACTACTACTTTGGTTGCTCCGACTTCATTGGCTAGCTTTAGTCCAGCAATCAGAGCTTCATATTCTGCCTGATTGTTGGAGGCTGGAAACTCAAATTTCAAGAAGACTTCTATTTGAGTTCCTTCCTGATTAACCAATATTATGCCAGCACCGTTTTTGACTTTGTTGGAGGAGCCATCCATATATAACTCTCAGATCGTGGAGGTCTCCTCTTGATATCATGCGTATTCGGCCACGAAGTCGGTGAGACATTGGGCTTTGATGGTTGTCTGAGTTTCGTATTTCAAGTCAAACTCGGATAGCTCTATTGCCCATTGAACCATTCTGCCCGCAACATCCGTTTTTTTGCAGGATTTGCTTCATGGGCTGGTTCATCCGAACTCTGATTATGTGAGATTGAAAATAAGGTCGAAGCCTTCTAGATGCTATTATTATCAAGGCATATGCGAAATTTTCAAGTTTTTTATACTTTAGTTTGGGGCCTTGTAGCACCTTACTTGTAAAGTAAACAGGATGCTGCCCGACCTCATCTTCTCGTATTAATGCTGACGTCACGGCCTTCTCGGCGACAGCTAAATATAATATGAGTTCTTCCCCCGCTTTTGGTCGATAAAGAATAGGAGGTTGGCTTAGGTACTTTTTGAACTCTTGGAATGCCTCTTCGCATTCAGGAGTCCATTCGAACTAGCATCCTTTTCTTAGTAGAGAAAAAAGTGGTAGGAATCTTAATGCTGATCTTGCCAAGAATCTGTATAGAGCTGCAAGTCGGCCGTTCAGCTGCTGGACTTCCTTTAAGCAGGCTGGGCTCTTCATTTCCAGGACTGCTTTACACTTATCGGGGTTAGCTTCAATCCCCCTCTGTGTTAGCATGAATCTTAGGAATTTTCCAGCCTCCACTGCAAAGGTGCACTTATCGGGATTTAATCTCATCCCATGCAATCTCATGGTGTTGAAGACTTGCGAGAGATCATTCAGGAGGCTAGTGTCATCCTTGGTCTTCACCAGCATGTCATCCACATATATCTCCATTAATTCTTCCAAGTGAGGTGCAAATACCTTGTTCATCAGCCTTTGATACGTGGCCCCTGCATTTTTTAATCCAAATGGCATGACCACGTAGCAATAGTTTGCTCTTAGCGTGATGAATGATATTTTTTTCTTGGTCTGGCTTGTACATCGGGATTTGATTATATCCCGAGTAGGCATCCATAATTGACAAATATTAATATCCCGAGCTAGAATCTACTAGGTTATTAATATTGGGTAGAGGATATGGGTCTTTTGGGCGTGCCTTATTAAGATCGGTGTAGTCAACACACATCCTCTATTTGCCATTATGTTTTTTGACCAACACCACGTTTACCAGCCAGGTCGGATACTTGACTTCTCTAATAAAGCCTGCCTCCAGCAGGGCTTGCACTTGCTCTTTGACCACTTGAGCCTGTTCAGATCCTAGCTTCCTTCTTCTTTGCTGAACAGGTCAGGATCCCGGATGGACTGCCAATCTGTGTGACATGAGTTTCGGGTCTATCCTAGGCATGTCAGAAGCTTTCCAAGCAAAGAGGTCAGAATTTTCTTGTAGGAGCTACACCAGCTTCTGCTTCAGATCCTCCGTTAAATTGGCTTTTATGTTGGTGTTTTTCCTAATCTTCTACCCGATTTGTGTTTCTTCGGTCTTTCCTCTGGGCTGTGGTCATAATTCTTCTTTAACTCGGACTCCCCCGAGTTCAATGCTATTGACTTCTCTGCCTTTACCTCTCACGTTCAGGCTTTCATTATAACACTTTCTTGCCAGCTTCTAGTCTCCTCTGATGGTAGCGATCCCTTCTAGTGTTGGAAACTTCATACAGAGATGGGGTATAGAAACTACTGCTCCAAGCCAATTTAGGGTTGTTCTGCCTATCAGGGTATTGTAGGCAGAAGCTACATCGACGACAATAAACTCGATAGTTAAGGTCTTGGATTTCATCCCCTTTCCAAAAGTTGTGTCTAAGGGAATGAAGCCCAGCGGCTTAATGAGAGTGTCCCCTAATCTGAAAAAGGTGTCAGGGTAGTCCCTTAGCTCTTTCTCGTCCAATCCCAACTTGTCAAATGCTGGTTTAAATAAGAGGTCAGCTGAGCTCCCTTGATCCACAAGGGTTCTATGTAGATGAACGTTGGCGAGAATCATAGTGATTACTACCGGATCGTCGTGTCCGGGCATAATGCCTTGCCCATCCTCCTTGGTAAATGAGATAGTTGGGAGGTCGGGCCCTTCACTCCCTACTTGGTAGACTTCCTTCAAATGCCTTTTTCGAGATGATTTGGTCAACCTTCCTCCCGCAAATCCTCCCGATATCATATGAACGTGTCGTTCGGGGGTCTGGGGGTCTGTGGGGGCGAATTTCTTCATCCGTGACCTTCATCATCTCTTTTTCTTTTCCTATGATTGTCCGACGTTTCCATGAGATATCTATCTAGCCGACCTTTCCTGCCCAGCTTTTCTATCACATTTTTTAGTTCGTAACAATCATTAGTGGAATGCTCATACAGCTTGTGATACTCACAGTATTCATTACGACTTCCCCCCCCCCTTTTTTGTTCTTGATGGGTCGCGGGGGAGGAAGCTTTTCAATGTGGCAAATTTTCATGTATACGTCGACTAGGGAGACTCGTAGAGGAGTGTAAGAGTGATATCTTCTAGGCCTTTCAGATTTGACTTCTTCCTTTTTCTTGGGATCCCTCTCTTTTTCTTTTGATTGTTGGGGATGCCCTAGCCGCCAACTCAGTTTCATAACCTGGCGTTTTCCTCCATATTGATGTACTTTTTTGCTCGTTCTTGTACATCACTCAAGGAAGTCGGGCGTCTCTTTGAAATGGATTGGGAGAAGGGTCCTTCTCGAAGTCCATTAACGAGACCCATTCTCATTGCTTCAATAGGCAAGTCTTGAATTTTCGAGTATGCCTTGTTGAATCTTTCCATATAGTCTCTTAATGACTCTCTGACCTCTTGTTTTACTCCAAGTAGGCTAGGTGCATACTTGGCTTTGTCTTTTGGATTGAGAAACGCGTAAGGAACTTGCACGAGAGGTCGTCAAAGCTGGTTACCGACCTGGGGGGAAGGCTATCGAACCACTTCATGGCCGCCTTAGTCAAGGTCGTCAGAAAGGCCTTGCAGCGAGTAGCGTCCGATGCGTCAGCTAAGTACATCCAAAATTTAAAGTTACTGAGTTGATGCTTTGGGTCAATCGTCTTGTCATACAGATCCATGTCAGGGCTTTTAAAGTTTTTGGGAACTTTAGCCCTCATGATATCCTCAATGAATGGATCTTCTTCTCCTAATGGGGTATCCTCTCGATCTGTGCTGGAATCCTTATTTCGGAGGTTGGATTTCAGCCTTGAGAGCTTTTTTTCAAGCTCTCTTCGTCATTCGATCTCTCTACTTAGGCTTCGTTCCGCTTCACGCTGTCGCTCCAGCTCCTGTTCTAGTTGCTCGAGTCGACCTTAGTGGCCGTGTAACAGTCCTATTAAACCGGTGGAGTGATGTTGCCCATCTTTTCTGGGGTGATGAACCTTGGAGAAGATTCTTTTTGGTCCCTGGGTATTCGAGGGACCTTCATCGTGCTGTCCTTCCGCTCCTTGTAGGGATATTATCGCTCTGTCATTGTTGATCGCGTCCTGATGCTCTTGTTCAGACTCAGATGCGGTGTATCCATCTTCATGCTGGTCGTCCACCATTATGCGATGATCTACAGGTCCCTGGCAACGGCGCCAATGTTCCGGGGATTACCTAGAACCGGATGGTTGGGCTCGAATGGAAGGCCCAAACATTGAAGGAAGGTGGCTTTCGACTTGTTCCTGCTTGGGAGCTGCCATCCGAGTTGTGTGTTTTGAAGAATGTGGGGTGGTACCTGCGAAGACACTCCGATGCCTAAGTTAGCAAGGGGTTAAGCAGGTTTTGAATATATTGGAACTTAGATTTACCTGAGTGATCTGTGTATTTATAGGTGATGGACCAATAACCATCGTTGAAGTAGTTCCACCTCTGATGGTGGATAATCATCCCTTTATCTTAGGGTTGTTAAGATCACTCTTCTAGAAGTGGGTGAGAGATTTAAGGAGGCAGTTACTTGTTTAAATAAGTGTCATCTGCCAGCTCATGTCGAATCCAACCTCTTTGGAGAGGTCGGGTGGATCAGTAAAGGCCAACCCTTTGGATTGGGCCTGGCCATTAAGCTGGACCAGGATATAAACAAATATATAATAAGATTGATATAATTTATAATAGAAAAAGAATATTTTAATTAATGCTAAATTAATTTGATTAACTATTTTAAACATAAATAACTATAATTATCCATGATTGGTTCAAAGTAAAATATTAATAAAAAATTTTAGTACAACTAATAATACATTTTTCTCTTTTATATAAATATTTTATTATAATATTAATAAAAAATTTTGGAAAAAAATATACGAAGTAAAAAAGGAACAAAAATAAATTAAATAAAATACTTTGACTCTAACATTTATATTTATAAATGATAAAAAAAAACACAAATATAACATTCAATCGTACGAAAATTTATAATAGAAATTGTGCAGAGAATTGAACATATATATATATTTTCCTAAAACATTATATATTCATGTAAATCTTATTAGTTGTATAGGTATGTTTATTAAAACTAAATAGACAAATTCTGACCCATGAAAAAATTAATTGTTTATTTCCATTAAAATTGACTCATGAAAATTTGAGTAATATTTATGATTTTTATTAATTATTAAATATATAAAATATGATTTATTTTACAATTAAAATGATTATTATTTTTATTAGGTAATATAAGAAAAATATGATTTAGATTTATTAAAATCATTAATAATTAGTAGAATTTTAGTTATTAAATGATAATATATATATATATATATATATATATATATATATATATATATATATATATATATATATATATGTTTGTTGCTCGTGTGTCAAACGGGTCGGATGTGCTAAATGCTCAGGGATGATGAGAAAACTAGATTCGGATCACCTTCGTGCGTCTGGATCTTCAGGACCAGTATGTAGGGGAGAAGGTCGAAACTCGAGGTCCTCCCGAGTTGACGATGTGGAATGAAGAGGGGGGGATGCCACCTGCAAAAGGACTCTGACGCTCTAGTTAGTATCCGTACAAAGGTGGCAATTAGGGTAGAGGTTAGGTGACGTATTTCTGGGAGGGGTAGGACCCTCCCCTTATATAGTCTGCACTAGGGCAGGTCCCACAGGAGCAGACCCACCTTCGAGGAAGCTTCCTCCTCAACTGTCAGGTACCTCGCGAGAGGGGTGGTGACATTCGGGCCGCCTCCCGGTTCGGGTCGTATAAGGCCGGCGGGTCGGCCGGTACGTCGGGTTCGGGCAGTGGGCCAGCTGGGCTGGACCAGAATAGTGCCTCAACGCGCCAGCTATGATCGTGAACGCCGTTGTTGGCGCATTCCCTTTTACGCTCTCTCTCTAGTTGGGTTTTCGTGGAGCCGGCCGCTCGTGATAGGGGTATGCCTCCTACGCACGAGTGGGCTTCGTCTGTTTATAGGAAACATCAATTATCGCCTCGTTCTTCGCACCTGACATTTAATGCCATTATAACTGATTTGAAAAGATGGGGAAAAGACCATTACACCCCCGCCTTTTTGCGCTTCCTCTTCCTGCGGTTATCATCCTATTAGCCTCAAAACTCCTTCGCCTTCCCCTCTTTCTTCATCCCCTTCCTATTCATTCCTGCGTTTGCCTCAATTCTTTGTTTCACTCTTCGAATTGATGTTAAAGAATCCCTAGCGCATATTACATCTGATCATTGCTCTTCTTCTACTTATTTCTTGGTAAGTGCTTCACATCCTATTACTATTTTACTGCATTGCTCTTGTGATCCTGCTACTTTTTCCATTTTTCTTTCTGCTGTGACTTGTTTTTATGCACTTCATGCTAGGTAGTTGTTAGAAGGGGTACCATTTAGGCTCATTGTTTGTTTTTTGGTTTGCCATGCATTAGATTGCCATTAGAATTCTGTCCAGTAGGCTGTAGCGCTAATAGGCTGTAGTGATAATTTTGCTTCTTCTGGGTTTCCAACCTCCCGAGCTTATTAACCAAGTGGTGCCCCCACTGTAGGTATGGCACAATGCCCCGCCGCAAGAGCTCCCGTGGACCGATACGTCTGGATTACCTCAGATGTGAAGGACACCCCGTCGCAAATAACTCTAAAGGAGCTCACAGAGTTTCGCCAAACCGACCAACTTTGCGGGGGAGGTCCCAAGGAAGATTGCTATGATGTGTTCGTTCCTACAGACCGGGAGCGGATATGTCACCTTAACTTAAACACCCCCCGAGTCGTTGACTAGATCTAGGTGTACAAGGTGATGTTTACTAGCCTGGGGGTTCACATTCCCTTCTCCCCCTTCGAGATGGCACTACTAAATCGGTGCGACGTGGCGCCGTCGCAGTTGCACCTGAATAGTTGGGCCTCCATCCGATGCTTCGAGATGGTATGCGAGTTCTTGGAGCTGCCGGTCTCGATGGAGGTCTTTTTGTGGTTTTCGTTTTGACTAACCCCTCCAAAGAAATGAAGGCTAAGAAGGGATACATGTTCTTTCGGGCAGCCCAAGGTAGGAGGATCTTTGGCTTGTTCGAAGATTCCTTTCACGACTTTAAGGGGAAGTACTTTAAGGTACGTCTCGCGGAGAGCCAGCATCCATTCTGGCTAACCTTGGAGGGAGAGCACCATATCCCAACCTATTGGAGTTTTGGCGTTGGGGCCAACGCCTTTACGAAGGTGACCTACAAAGGCTTGACCCAACAAAATAAGAACGTTGCTGACGTGCTGTTGGCCATTTTTGGCAAAAATAACGTTAACCTTCATCTCTTGATGGGTGATCGGGAGGTGGCTAGGGCTTATATAGATAAGTTGTCGAGTAATTATTACTGTAGATTCCTCGTGTTTGTTATTTTCTGCTTCATTTTGTAACTCCTCTATCTTCTCTATTTCAGTGCCCATGGCTGCCGAGAAGACAGGCCTTGAGGATTTGATGGATTAGTTTCTCCCTGGGCAAAGTGATAACAGCTCTGCCACCCAAACCATCGAGGCGCCGCCTTCTCCTAATCCTAAAGTTCAGTCAACACCTCCTCCTCCTCCTCTGGGACCCAATTGCCCTGGCACCGCCGTAGCTCCTAGCAGTAGCGTGGTCCCTCCTTCCAAAGAGGAACCCGCCGATGGGTCTGGTGGTCCCGATCTAAAGATCCTTGATAACCCTCGGAAGGGGAAATCTCCTTCCAGCTCTGAAGGGGTGCTTACGGTGATGGAGAAGAACTTCGACGCCGCGGGGTTTATCCACTCGCAACTCACGCCGAGCACCGACGAGCTCTTCCATAGGGGAGATCTAGGTGCTCAAGCCAGGTGGATCTACCGATGTATGCTTAGGGCTGCGATCATTGCAAGGAGGGCAGATCCTGTCCTGAACTAGGCTGGGTTGTTGGAGGGGAAGTATCGCTTGTCTCCTCAAGAGGTCGCCAGCCTGAAGGCTGAAGTTGAGGCCTTGAAAGTGAAGCTGGGTGATACCGAGGAGAAGTTGAAAACTTTCGACGCGACCGTGGCCCGCCTTATCAACCGAGAGATAACCCTAAAGAGTCAGCTCAACTCTTCCCATGGTCAAACTTTCGTGGCAGAAGCCAAAGATGCCAGCCTGGAGGCAAAGTTGGAGGAGGCCGTTAAGTCGGCGACGGATGCTAAGACAGGTTGCGGGGCTGAAGGAGGAGGTTGCTGGTTTGAAGAAGAGAAACAAAGAGACGGTCAAGAATGCTCGCGAGGTGATTTCTGGGACCGAGGAAGCGATCAAGGCCCAGGTCAAGTTGCTTTCTCCTGATTTTGACACCTCGGTGATTGGTGCTTTCAAGACTATCCGGGATGGCCAGATTGTTGACATCCCGAAGAAGTAGTGTGTACTTACTTGTACTTTTTTGGGCCGCTCTGGCCTTGTAATGTATTGTTTTGAACACTGGTAGTTTGTGTAAAACTGTTTGCCGTTTTGTTTGATGGCGATAATTGGTAAAGCCAACCTGTGGCTTTTATGTTTAATTATTTGGATTGTGACCCTTATTTTCATAGCCGCTTAGTGTAGTGATCACGACTTCAATAGCTCCTGGGGTGATCAATCCCGAGATGCCGCAACGTTATCAACTGGTCAGTTAACAAGCTAAAACAACTGAATAACACGTAAAAAAGGGTAAAACGGGAATAAAGGAGATATGATTACAAGATTTAAACAACGCGTAATTAGAGCATGCTAAGTGACGATTTAAACAAGTGGGATAAGTAAACAGGAATGAGTAAACATGGGATAAGACGGGTGTTCGGGTCCACTTGAGCTTTTGAGAGTAGAACCTTTTTAAGTTTGCCACATTCCACATCCTAGGCACCTCTCTTCCGTCCAGCCATTCCAGCTTGTAAGCTCCGTTGCTGATTACTTCTTTTACCCAGTAGGGGCCTTCCCAGTTGGCTGCCAGTTTCCCTTCTTCGGGGGTTGGCAGGCCCACATCGTTTCGTCGTAGAAACAGGTCATCTAGTTCAAAACTCCTCCTTAACAACTTGGCGTTGTATCGTAGGGCTATTCTTTGCTTCAACGCTGTCTCCGACAAGTGAGCCATCTCCCTGGCCTCGTCGATCAGATCCTTTTCCACAGCTTCCTCAACTCCACCCAGAAGTAATCGTAGGCTCGGCTCCTGCACCTCCACGAGAATCACTGCATCAACCTCATAAGTAAGTCAAAAGGGGTTTCACCAGTGGAGGATTGCGGTGTCGTTCTGTAAGACCATAAGACTAATGCGAGTTCGTCTGCCCATGTTCCCTTCTTTTGGTCAAGTTGTTTCTTGAGACCTTGGAGGATGACTTTATTAGCGGCTTCAACTTGGCCGTTTGTTTGTGGATGTTCTACTGAGGAGAATCTTTGTTTTATCCCTAGTCCAGCGAGGAACTCGCCAAACTTTTTATCCGCAAACTGTATCCCGTTGTCCGATATCACGACCTCAGGAATTCCAAACCTGGAAATCACTTGCCTCCATAAGAATTTCTGATAATTTGTTGAAGATATGCTGGCCAACGACTCCGCCTCGACCCACTTAGTGTAGTAGTCAATGGCCACGACCAGGTATTTAACCTACCTAAGGCCTACCGGGAAGGGTCCCAAAAGGTTAACCCCCCACTGGCTAAAAGGTCGGGGGGCCAAAGCAATCTCAATTCCGCTGCCAGGGTTCTATAAAGTTGGCATTTTCCTGACACTTTTTGCATTTTTTTACGAATTCTTGGGAGTCTGCCATCATCGAGGGCCAATAGTAACCGGCCCTGACGAGCTTCCGGGCTGGGGCCCTTCCACCAATGTGGTGGCCGCAACATCCCTCGTGGACCTCGCTCAATATGTAGTCCGTTTGATCGGAGCGTAGGCACTTTAGAAGGGGTTGGTTCAGTCCTCTTTTGAACAATTGACCTTTTACTATCACGTACTTGGCCGCTTCCCTCCTTACCACCTTCACAGCCTTTTCATCCTCAGGGCGCTTCCTCTTCTCAAAGAAGTCGGTAATTAGGTCCATCCATGAGGGGATGTCGGATGCTTGGGCTATGTGCAAAGTGACCGTCGGTTCCTTTAGCAATCCTTGGATCAGGAATCGGTTTCTTGATCCCGATTTTGTGCTTGCCAGCTTTGACAGGAGGTCGGCTCGGGTGTTCCTTTCTCTCAGAACGTGCTACACCATGACCTCATCGAATTCTTCACTCAAATTTTTGACCCTTTCCAAGTATTTTTGTAACAAAAAATCTGTCGCTTGGTAGGTCCCATTGATCTGAGAGGTGACGACTTGGGAGTTGCTGTTCACCTCCACTTTGGATGCCCCAACTTCCTTTGATAAGAGCAGACCTTCTATAAGGACCTCATATTCTACCTGGTTGTTTGAGGCTGGGAAATCAAACTTGATAGACTGCTCGTATATCATTTCGATCGGGCTTTCGAGGATTATCCCTGCCCCCCCGCCCCAAATGTTTGGTTGGAAGCTCCGTCAATGTGGAGTTTCCACCGTGTGTCCAGGATCTCGTGAGGGTCTCCCGTTACCTCCACTAGGAAGTCGGCCATCGCCTGGGCCTTAATCGCGTGTCTGGGCTCATAAGGCAGATTGTACTGAGACAGCTCAACCGACCAAGTCATCATTCGTCCTGCTAGGTCGGGTTTTTGCAGAACTTGGCGAATCGCTTAATCCGTCCTGATGGTGATCCGGTACCCTTAAAAGTACTGTCTCAACCTTCGAGACGAGATCAGGAGTGTGTAGGCTAGTTTTTCCAATTTGCTATACCTTAATTCAGCGCCTTGTAGCGCTTCGCTAGTGAAGTAGACCGGTTGTTGGATCATTCCCTCTTCTCGGATGAGGATGGCTGCCAAGGCGTCATCCGTTACAGCTAGATATAGAAATAATGTCTTGCCCTCCTTGGGCTTACTTAGGATCGATGGTGCTGAGAATATGTTTTTGAAATGGTTGAAAGCTTCTTCGTAAGCCGGGGTCCATTCGAAAGCGATCCCTTTCTTCATGAGGTTGAAGAAGGGGAGGGCTTTGGCTGCCGATTGATGAGCGGATAATTTATACGCTTTTTGGCATTGTTTTTAGGTAGTTTTTAGTATAATTTAGTTAATTTTTACTATGTTTTTATTAATTTTTATTCAAAAATTACATTTCTGGATTTTACTATGAGTTTGTGTATTTTTCTGTGATTTCAAGTATTTTCTGGCTGAAATTGAGGGACCTGAGCAAAAATCTGATTCAAAGGCTGAAAAAGGACTACAGATGCTGTTGGATTCTGACCTCCCTACACTCGAAATGGATTTTTTGGAGCTACAGAAACCCAATTGGCGCGCTCTCAATTGGGTTGGAAAGTAGACATACAGGACTTTCCAGCAATATATAATAGTTCATACTTTGCCTGAGTTTTGATGACGCAAACTGGCGTTCAAACACCAACTTCCTGCCCTATTCTGAAGTTAAAGGCCAGAAACAGGTTACAAACCAGAGTTAAACGCCACAAACAGGCTACAACCTGGCATTTAACTCCAAGAGAAGTTTCTACACGTGTAAAGCTCAATGCTTAGCCCAAGCATACATCAAGTGGGCCCGGAAGTGGATTTCTGCATCATTTACTTATTTTCTGTAACCCTAGCTACTAGTTTAGTATAAAAATTACTTTTAGTGATTTATTTCACATCTTTTGATCATTTTTGAGACTATCTTTGTATCACTTTTGATCATTGATCACGTTTAAGGGGGCTGGCCATTCGGCCATGCCTGGACCATTATCACTTATGTATTTTCAACGGTGGAGTGATGAGTTTTTTGGTGAAAAATAAATTTCTCCCAAAACACACAAATCTAACCGGCAAGTGTACCGGGTCGTATCAAGTAATAAAAACTCACGGGAGTGAGGTCGATCCCACAAGGATTGAAGGATTGAGCAATTTTAGCTTAGTGGTTAATTTAGTCAAGCGAATCAAGATTTGGTTGAGTGTTTTGTACTTTGCAGAAATTAAATTGCATGGAAGTAAAGAGAACAGGGAATTAAAGTGCTGAATCTTAAAGAACAAGAAATTAAATAGCAGAAACTTAGAATGCAAGAAATGTAAATTGCGGAATCTTAAAGTGCAAGAAATGTAAACGGCTGGAATTGTAAAGGGAATTGGGGACTGGATTTGCAGAATTTAAACAAGGAAAAGTAAATTGCATCAAGCAGAGAAGTAGAAGGGAATTGGGATTGAATCGGATCCGAAACAGAAAAGTAAATGAACATATAAAGCAGTAAACAGAGAATTGAAATGGGAAATCAGATCTCAGGACCCAGAGACTAGAAAGCCAAGTCTAGATCTCAATGCCTTCCTAGATCCAACAAGAACAATTGCAAGGGAATTGTAAATTGTAAGGAAAGTAGATGAGAAGCAAGTAACAGAAACGGAAATTAAATTGCAGTAAACAAAGCAGAGAGATCCAAGGATGAGATTGAAACAGAATTCCTTCAATTCTCCAATCCAAGATCCAAGACAATTGCAATTGAAATAGAAAGCAATAAAATGAAGAGGAAGAGAAGTGAATTCTCCTTCCCCAAGACAAAGAAATTAAAAATCACTCAATATCAAAAGCTCTCCGAAAACTATTATGAAAATTCCCAAAAGAAAGCTCTCCGAAGAACTTGAATTCTATCCTATTTATGCACTTTCTTCCAATGATCTTCAAGCCTTGAGTTGGGCCTTTGCTCTTGGTGGAATTGGGTTGAAAGAGGCCTTGGTTGATTGCTCTTGAAGTTTGGAGAAGAACCAAAGTGAACCAATTGAACCGAGTTTGAGTTTTGCAAAAGTTGGACCAAAAGTTTGAGCAAAAGTTAGGGGGCTAACTTTTGGTCTAACTTTTTATATCAGCCCACAAAATTTGCTGCTACTCACGTTGGTGCCAAAGTTAGGGGTCTAACTTTGGCCCCAACGTTAGTTTCACCTTGTGCACTTGTGGCGCCAACGTTAGCCACCAAGTTAGGGGGCTAACGTTGGCGCAAACTTTTGCTCCTCCCCTTGTGATTTTCATGTGCCAACGTTAGCCACCAAGTTAGGGGGGTAACGTTGGCGCAAACTTTTGGTGCTCAGGGAGGTTTTCTTCATGCCAACGTTAGCCTCAAAGTTAGGGGGCTAACGTTGGCGCAAACTTTTGGTGCCCAGGGGTGAATTTCATGTGCCAACGTTAGCCTCAAAGTTAGGGGGCTAACGTTGGCGCAAACTTTTGGTACCCAGGGAGTGATTTTCAAGTTCCAACGTTAGCCTCCAAGTTAGGGGGCTAACGTTGGGGCTAACTTTTCAACCAAAAGTTTGTGCAAAAGTTTGATGCTAACTTTAGGTCCAGCTTTTTGCTTCCTGGTTCAATTTCACTTATTCCATTGTCTTCTCTTTACTCCTAGCTATTCCTTCTTGCTTCAACCTTTCTCCAAGCTTTCTTCACCTATCATTAATTAACCAAACACATCAAAGCTATGCTTAAAATCATGAGATATTCATTCTTTCATAATATGTAACAATTATAGCATAAAATCTCATGAAATGGCATGAATTCATACATGGTTGATTCAATCAAGGGAAACATGAAAATCTACTCAATTAGCTTGCTTATGGTTCAAGAAAGTGCATAATTCTAATGAAAACAAAAGAAAAAGACTAGTTAAACTAGGCTAAGATGACTTGTCATCACAACACCAAACTTAAAGCTTGCTTGTCCCCAAGCAAGAAATAAATTTATGCTCCAAGGTTCTTTCAATTAAGATGGATTGAAGAATAACTTGTAAAGTCCAGTGAGTGAAGTGATCAGGTACAGTGGGGTGAACTCTAAATCATGTGCTCTTGCAAGGGCTTCAGTGCTTACTAGTCCTCACATATTGGGAATCTTAGGTCTTAGGATTTTCATCCAAATGGTGTCATGGAGATCTCTATATATGTAATCACCTTGAAGCAGCTTATAGTTTCTGTGCTTTGGCCTCGACTCTAAGTATCATGTCTCAAAGCGGCTCTTTAGATAAACTTTCAATCAATACTCCTAAACCAATTGGTTTTAAGGTATTAGGTGTTAAAGCACCCCTAAGGATTTACTTGCTCAAGCCTCTTTCTTTGACACAACTCAACCACAAGCATTTACTAGGCTAACAACTCTTTGAGTTTTGTTTCTTTTTTTTTTCTTTTTCTGCCTAGTAATTGATGCTCAGAGCCTTGGGCTATATTCTTTTTGTTTTTGTATTTTCTTTTCTTTCTTTTGTTTTGTTTGCTGCTTCTTGGATCAATAGATTTTTGAGAATCTTCACAATACTTCTTTGGACTTCATGTCCTGCCTATGAGCTCCCATGCAAGTTTTCACAAGCATGCAACCTCAATACATAATCATACAACTAGAACCGCCACTTCTCCTAATCTTTTGCTTGCCTCAAATTTAATTTATTCCTCAATCCTTCTTCTCAAAGAACTTTCATGTGATGCATTTCTTGAAAATTGAGTGCAAACAAGTTTTGAAGATAAGAATATTGTGATTGATCAGACATCTTGCTTATTGAATTATAAGAAAAAAACTATGCTATGCAGGCATGCAGGGGTATATAGAAGGAAAACTATACTATGCAGACAGGCAGGGCAATTAAGGATACAATCCAACTTTCAATCACAGCAATATTTGATGTAGAATAATCACTTAACAATACAACCTGTTGGAGTTCAATTGCTTTCCTTTTTCTCATCATCATTGTTGCTGACCTTCATGTTCATCTTTCTCCTTTTTGATGATGTTCAAACCTCCAAAAGCTTGTATGACATTCTGCAATGATATTGAAAGTTGCTTGTTCCCCAAGCACTTAGAAACAATGGTTAGCATGCAGGATTTATTTGTGGGCCTTTGTACTTACTTTGGTGTGGGAACACCAAACTTAATACCTTGCCAATGGTTCTTGTGCATTAGATTAACCATGTGTAAAACTCTTTTTCTTTTTCAAAAGTGACAAAACTGAAAACTAGGAAATAGCAGAATAGTTAACTAGTTCATCCAACATGCTTGAAGCCAGCATTATGCAGAAAATGAGAATGTGTTTTATGATGGGATTTTGGTGGAACACCAAATTTAGAATCCTGCATTCTCCTTTAGATTGTTTTGGTGTGCAACACCAAACTTAGCTTCTTGCATTATAGATAAAAACTAATTAACCATTTTATTAAAATAGCTATGAAAAGAAAGTTACCTCAGGTTGGGTTGCCTCCCAACAAGCGCTCTTTTATTGTCACTAGCTTGACATCTTGCTCTTTGATTATGGAGGCTGGAAATCATAATGCCTCAGTTTTTCTCCTCTTGCTGTAGGATTCCTTTCCTCCATGACCTGCACAATCACAAACAATCCAAATAAAAATTGGATATTCTCATGCCAGAATGTAGTCAGAGGATTAGTTGACACCATGTGTCAAACAGTTGGTAAACTTGAGAGATTAATGAACGAAAATCACTTCTCTCGTTTATTTATCAAGCTATGAGAATCATATTCAGCAAGATAAACCAAGAAAACTTCACTCTATTGCTAAAGTGAGGTTTCAATTAGCTCAGGCAAAAATTCAAACAGTTAGTGTGTCAGTCAAAAATTAAAGAAAAAGTGCTTGATCTAGATTACCACCTCACTTAATCATTGTCAATCTAATCAATCCCCGGCAACGGCGCCAAAAACTTGATGAGTTTTTTGGTGAAAAATAAATTTCTCCCAAAACACACAAATCTAACTGGCAAGTGTACCGGGTCGTATCAAGTAATAAAAACTCACGGGAGTGAGGTCGATCCCACAAGGATTGAAGGATTGAGCAATTTTAGCTTAGTGGTTAATTTAGTCAAGCGAATCAAGATTTGGTTGAGTGTTTTGTACTTTGCAGAAATTAAATTGCATGGAAGTAAAGAGAACAGGGAATTAAAGTGCTGAATCTTAAAGAACAAGAAATTAAATAGCAGAAACTTAGAATGCAAGAAATGTAAATTGCGGAATCTTAAAGTGCAAGAAATGTAAACGGCTGGAATTGTAAAGGGAATTGGGGATTGGATTTGCAGAATTTAAACAAGGAAAAGTAAATTGCATCAAGCAGAGAAGTAGAAGGGAATTGGGATTGAATCGGATCCGAAACAGAAAAGTAAATGAACATATAAAGCAGTAAACAGAGAATTGAAATGGGAAATCAGATCTCAGGACCCAGAGACTAGAAAGCCAAGTCTAGATCTCAATGCCTTCCTAGATCCAACAAGAACAATTGCAAGGGAATTGTAAATTGTAAGGAAAGTAGATGAGAAGCAAGTAACAGAAACGGAAATTAAATTGCAGTAAACAAAGCAGAGAGATCCAAGGATGAGATTGAAACAGAATTCCTTCAATTCTCCAATCCAAGATCCAAGACAATTGCAATTGAAATAGAAAGCAATAAAATGAAGAGGAAGAGAAGTGAATTCTCCTTCCCCAAGACAAAGAAATTAAAAATCACTCAATATCAAAAGCTCTCCGAAAACTATTATGAAAATTCCCAAAAGAAAGCTCTCCGAAGAACTTGAATTCTATCCTATTTATGCACTTTCTTCCAATGATCTTCAAGCCTTGAGTTGGGCCTTTGCTCTTGGTGGAATTGGGTTGAAAGAGGCCTTGGTTGATTGCTCTTGAAGTTTGGAGAAGAACCAAAGTGAACCAATTGAACCGAGTTTGAGTTTTGCAAAAGTTGGACCAAAAGTTTGAGCAAAAGTTAGGGGGCTAACTTTTGGTCTAACTTTTTATATCAGCCCACAAAATTTGCTGCTACTCACGTTGGTGCCAAAGTTAGGGGTCTAACTTTGGCCCCAACGTTAGTTTCACCTTGTGCACTTGTGGCGCCAACGTTAGCCACCAAGTTAGGGGGCTAACGTTGGCGCAAACTTTTGCTCCTCCCCTTGTGATTTTCATGTGCCAACGTTAGCCACCAAGTTAGGGGGCTAACGTTGGCACAAACTTTTGGTGCTCAGGGAGGTTTTCTTCATGCCAACGTTAGCCTCAAAGTTAGGGGGCTAACGTTGGCGCAAACTTTTGGTGCCCAGGGGTGAATTTCATGTGCCAACGTTAGCCTCAAAGTTAGGGGGCTAACGTTGGCGCAAACTTTTGGTACCCAGGGAGTGATTTTCAAGTTCCAACGTTAGCCTCCAAGTTAGGGGGCTAACGTTGGGGCTAACTTTTCAACCAAAAGTTTGTGCAAAAGTTTGATGCTAACTTTAGGTCCAGCTTTTTGCTTCCTGGTTCAATTTCACTTATTCCATTGTCTTCTCTTTACTCCTAGCTATTCCTTCTTGCTTCAACCTTTCTCCAAGCTTTCTTCACCTATCATTAATTAACCAAACACATCAAAGCTATGCTTAAAATCATGAGATATTCATTCTTTCATAATATGTAACAATTATAGCATAAAATCTCATGAAATGGCATGAATTCATACATGGTTGATTCAATCAAGGGAAACATGAAAATCTACTCAATTAGCTTGCTTATGGTTCAAGAAAGTGCATAATTCTAATGAAAACAAAAGAAAAAGACTAGTTAAACTAGGCTAAGATGACTTGTCATCACGGAGTTTCTACACCCCATAGATTAAGGTGTGGAGCTCTGCTGTTCCTCATGAATTAATGCGAAGTACTATTGTTTTTCTATTCAATTCAAGCTTATTCTTATCCCAAGATATTCACTCGCACTTCAACCTGTTGAATGTGATGATCCGTGACACTCATCACCATTCTCACCATGAACGCGTGCCTGACAACCACTTCCGTTCTATCTGCAATAGCTTGAGTGTGTATCTCTTAGCCTCCATTCCAAAAGATCGGAGTCTTCGTGGTATAATCTAGAATCAATTGGCAGCATTCTTGAGATCCGAAAAGTCTAAACCTTGTTTGTGGTATTCCGAGTAGGATCTGGAATGGGATGACTGTGACGAGCTTCAAACTCGCGAGTGTTGGGCGTAGTGACAGACGCAAAAGCATCAATGGATCCTATTCCAACATGAGTGAGAACCGACAGATGATTAGCCATGCGGTGACAGCGCATTTGGACCATTTTCACTGAGAGGACGGACGGTAGCCATTGACAACGGTGATCCCCCAACATACAGCTTACCATGGAAAGGAGTATGAATGATTGAATGAAGGCAGTAGGAAAGCAGAGATTCAGAAGGAGCAAAGCATCTCCATACGCTTATCTGAAATTCTCACCAATGAATTACATAAGTATTTCTATCTTATTTTATGTTTTAATTATATTTTAATTATCAAAATCTCATAACCATTTGAATCTGCCTGACTGAGATTTACAAGATGACTATAGCTTGCTTCAAGCCGACAATCTCTGTGGGATCGACCCTTACTCACGTAAGGTTTATTACTTGGACGACCCAGTGCACTTGCTGGTTAGTTGTACCGAGTTGTGAAAAAAAATTGAGATTATGATCGTGCGTACCAAGTTTTTGGCGCCGTTGAGATCACAATTTCATGCACCAAATTTTTGGCGCCGTTGCCGGGGATTGTTTGAGTTTGGACAACTAACGGTTCATCTTGTTGCTCAGATTAGGTAATTTTATTTTAATTTTAAGCTTTTGTTTTTATTATTTTTATTTTCGAAAAAAATTTTCAAAAAAAATATATAAAATAAATAAATTATTCTATGTCTTCAGAATTCTTAAGAATGAATTCTAGAGTTTCATGATGATTTGTTGTAAGTCTGGCTGGCTGTGAAGTCATGTCTAATCTTTTGGACCGAGGTTTCAACTTATCATCACAAGAGCTTGTTGATTTCTATCAATCTTACTGTTGAATGTAATGATCTGCTAAAGCTTGGCTGGCCATTGGCCATGTCTAGTGTTTTAGACCGAAGCTTTCACTGAAAGCTTGGCTGGCTAGTAAACCATGTCTAATTCCTGGACCGGAGTTTTAGACTAACATTGCATGATTCCTGGAATTCTTATTAAAAATTTTGAATTTTCTTATTTTATTTTTCAAAATTAATTTTCGAAAAATACCAAAAAATTTTTTATAAAATCATAAAAAAAACCAAAAATATTTTGTGTTTCTTGTTTGAGTCTTGTGTCAAATTTTAAGTTTGGTGTCAATGGCATGTTTTTAATCTTTCTTTAATTTTCGAAAATTCATGCATGTGTTCTTCATAATCTTCAAGTGGTTCTTGCATATTTTCCTTTTTTGATTTGTATTTTCTTGTTTGGTGTCTTTTCTTGTTTTTCATATGCGTTTTTGAATTATTAGTGTCTAGAGAATAAAAATTTTTAAGTTTGGTGTCTTGCATATTTTTTTCTTTTCTTAAATATTTTTCAAAAATATATTCTTGATGTTCATCATGATCTTCAAAGTGTTCTTAGTGTTCATCTTGACATTCAAGGTGTTCTTGCATGCATTGTGTGTTTTGATTCATAATTTTCATGTTTTGAGTCTTTTTGTTGTTTTTCTCTCTCTTCTTAAAAATTCAAAAATAAAAAAAAACATCTTTCCTTTATTCTTCTCATAAATTTTGAATATTTGAGTTGACTTATTCAAAAATTTTTAAAAATTTAGTTGTTTCTTATGAATTAAGTCAAATTTTCAATTTAAAAATTCTATCTTTTTCAAAAATAAAATCTTTTTCATTTTTTCTTTCATATTTTCGAAAATTTCAAATTGATTTTCAAAAATCTTTTTCTTATTTTGTTTCATATTTTCGAATTCTTTGCTAGCATTTAATATTTTGATTTAAAAATTTCAAGTTGTTACTTGCCTATTAAGAAAGAATCAATCTTTAATCTTAGAATCATATCTTTTAGTTTCTTGTTAGTCAAGTAATCAACTTTAATTTTAAAAATAAAATCTTTTTAATTTATTTTTCATATCTTTTTCAAAACTTAATTTCAAAATCTTTTCTAACTTCTTATCTTTTCAAAATTGATTTTCAAATCTTTTTCAAAACCACCTAACTAATTTTCCCTCTCTAATTTTCGAAAACTCCTCCCATCTTTTTCAAAATTCCTTTTTAATTAACTAATTATTTTAAATTTTAATTTAATTTAATTTTATTTCTCTTTTAAATTTCAAATTATAACTAATATTTAAAATAAAAATAAAAATATTTTTATTTTATTTAATTTTCGAATTCTTCCCCCTCTCATCTCTTTCTATTTATTTATTTATCTACTAACACTTCTCTTCTACTCATAATTCGAACCCCCTCTTCTTCTCTGTGTTCGAATTTTTCTCTTCTCATTCTTCTATTCTTCTCTTCTTCTACTCGCATAAAGGAATCTCTATACTGTGACATAAAGGATTCCTCTTTTTTTCTGTTCTCTTCTTTTTTATATGAGCAGGAACAGGGATAAAGACATTCTTATTGAAGCTGATCCTGAACCTGAAAGGACTCTTAAGAGGAAACTAAGAGAAGCTAAAGCACAACCCTCTGGAGAAGACCTGACAGAAATTTTCGAAAAAGAAGGAGACATGGCCGAACCCAATAACAATGGTGGAGATGCAAGGAAGATTCTTGGTGACTTTATTGCACCCTCTTCTAACTTCTATGGAAGAAGCATCTCAATTTCTGCCATTGGAGCAAACAACTTTGAGCTTAAGCCTCAATTAGTTTCTCTAATGCAACAGAATTGCAAGTTTCATGGACTTCTATTGGAAGATCCTCATAAGTTTTTAGCTGAATTCTTGCAAATCTGTGACACTGTCAAGACCAATGAAGTTGATCCTGAGGTCTACAGGCTTATGCTTTTCCCTTTTACTATAAGAGATAGAGCTAGAACATGGCTGTATTCACAACCTAAGGAAAGCCTGAACTCTTGGGAAAAGCTGGTCAGTGCTTTCTTGGCCAAATTCTTTCCACCTCAAAAGATGAGCAAGCTTAGAGTGGAAATCCAAACCTTCAGACAGAAGGAAGGTGAGTCCCTCTATGAAGCTTGAGAAAGATATAAGCAATTGATCAAAAGGTGTCCTACTGACATGCTTCCAGAATGGAGCATCATATGTATATTCTATGATGATCTGTCTGAGTTGTCAAAAATGTCATTGGACCATTCTGCAGGAGGATCTCTTCATCTGAAAACCCCTACAGAAGCTCAGGAACTCTTTGAAATGGTTGCAAATAACCAGTTCATGTACACCTCTGAGAGGAATTCTGTGAACAATGGGACGCCTCAGAAGAAGGGAGTTCTTGAAATTGATACTCTGAATGCCATATTGGCTCAAAACAAAATATTGACCCAGCAAGTCAATATGATTTTTCAAAGTCTGAATGGATTACAAGCTGCATCCAACAGTACTAAAGAAGCATCTTCTGAAGAAGAAGCTTATGATCCTGAGAACACTGCAATGGCAGAGGTGAATTATATGGGAGAATCCTATGGAAACACCTATAATCCTTGATGGAGAAATCATCCAAATTTCTCATGGAAGGACCAACAGAAGCCTCAACAAGGCTTCAACAATAATGGTAGAATAAATAGGTTTAGCAATAGCAAGCCTTTTCCATCATCTTCTCAGCAACAGATAGAAAATTCTGAACAGAGCCATTCTGGCCTAGCAACCATAGTCTCTGATCTATCCAAGACCACACTAAGTTTTATGAATAAAACAAGGTCCTCTATTAGAAATTTGGAGGCACAGGTGGGTCAGGTGAGTAAGAAGATTACTGAAACTCCTCCCAGTACTCTCCCAAGCAATACAGAAGAAAATCCCAAGAGAGAGTGCAAGGCCATAACCATGACCAACATGGCCGAACCTGGAGAGAGTGAGGAGAACATGAGTCCCATTGAGGAAAGCCTCATGGGACGTCCTCTGGACAGAAAGGAGTTTCCCTTTGAGGAATAAAAGGAATCTGAGGCTCATACAGAGACCATAGAGATTCCATTGAACTTCCTTCTGCCATTCATGAGCTCTGATGAATATTCTTCCTCTGAAGAGGATGAAGACATCACTGAAGATCAAGTTGCTAAATATCTAGGAGCAATCATGAAGCTGAATGCCAAGTTATTTGGTACTGAGACTTGGGAGGATGAACCCCCCCTTGTTCACCAATGAACTGAATGTATTAATGAGGCAAACATTACCTCAGAAGAAACCGGATCCTGAAAAATTCTTCATACCTTGTACCATAGGCACCATGACCTTTGAGAAGGCTCTGTGTGACCTGGGGTCAGGGATAAACCTCATGCCACTCTCTGTAATGGAGAAACTGGGAATCTTTGAGGTACAAGCTACAAGAATCTCACTAGAGATGGCAGACAAATCAATGAAACAGGCTTATGGACTAGTAGAGGATGTGCTAGTAAAGGTTGAAGGCCTTTACATCCCTGCTGATTTCATAATCCTAGACACTGGGAAGGATGAGGATGAATCCATCATCCTTGGCAGACCCTTCCTAGCCACAGCAAAAGCTGTGATTGATGTTGACATATGAGAGTTGGTCCTTCAGTTAAATGAGGACTACCTTGTATTCAAGACTCAAGGTTCTCCTTCTGTAACCATGAAGAGGAAGCATGAAAAGCTTCTCTCAATACAGAGTCAAACAAAACCCCCCACATTCAAACTCTAAGTTTGGTGTTGGGAGGCTACAACCAAACTCTAAGTTTGGTGTTGGGAGGCCACAACCAAACTCTAAGTTTGGTGTTGAGAGGCCCCAACCCTGCTTTGACTATCTGTGAGGCTCCATGAGAGCTCACTGTCAAGCTATTGACATTAAAGAAGCGCTTATTGGGAGGAAACCCAATGTTATTTAATTATATCTATTTATTTTTTATTGTTATTTTATGTTTTTTGTAGGTTGATGATTATGTGAAGTCACAAAAATAACTAAAAAATAAAAAACAGAATGAAAAACAGCATTAAAAATAGCTCACCTTGGAGGAAGAGCTTACTGGCGTTTAACGCCAGAAAGAAGCATCAAGCTGGCGTTAAATGCCAAAAACAGGCACCAGACTGGCGTTTAAGCCAGAACAGGGCACCAGTTTGGTGTTAAACACCAAGAAAGGGAGAAAAGCTGGTGTTAAACGCCAGAAACAAGCAGCAACCTGGCGTTTAACGCCAGAATTGCACTCTAAGGGCGTTTTGCACGCCTAAATAGAGCAGGGATGCTAAGTCCTTGACCCCTCAGGATCTGTGGACCCACAGGATCCCCACTACCCTACCTCTTTTTCTCTCTTCTTCACACCTTTTCATAACACTCTTCCCCTAAAAACTCTACCTACCTCCAAATTCAAAATCCTTTCCCTCCCAAACCTAACCCTAATACACGAAACCTAACCCTTCCCCCACCCCTATATAAACCCCTCACCACTCCTTCATTTTCACACATTACAACCACTACTTCTACCCCTTGGCCGAACCACATACCTCCCTCCATCTCCTCCATTTTCTTCTTCTTCTACTACTTTCTTTCTTCTTTTGCTCGAGGACGAGCAAACCTTTTAAGTTTGGTGTGGTAAAAGCATTGCTTTTTGTTTTTCCATAACCAATAATGGCACCTAAGGCCAGAGAAACCTCAAGAAAGAGGAAAGGGAAGGCAATTGCTTTCACCTCCGAGTCATGAGAGATGGATAGATTCATCTCACAAGCCCATCACTAAGAAAAGGATGGAGCAAACAAGAGAGCCCACTCATGGACCTCAACAAGAGCATGAGAAAATTCCTTATCATGAAATTCCTGAGATGCCTCAAGGGATGCACTTTTCTCCACAAAACTATTGGGAGCAAATTAACACCTCCCTAGGAGAATTAAGTTCCAACATGGGACAACTAAGGGTGGAGCACCAAGAGCACTCCATTATTCTCCATGAGATTAGAGAAGATCAAAGAGCTATGAGGGAGGAGCAACAAAGGCAAGAAAGAGACATAGAGGAGCTCAAGAGCACCATTGGTTCTTCAAGAGGAAGAAGACGCCACCCTCACTAAGGTGTACCCGTTCCTTAATCTCCTTGTCTATTTATTTTTTTTTTTTTTTTTGTTCTCTATGCTTTATTTTTATTTATGTTTGTGTCTTCATTACATGATCATTAGTGTCTAGTGTCTATGCCTTAAAGCTGTGAATGTCCTATGAATCCATCACCTTTCTTAAATGAAAAATGTTTTTAATCACAAAAGAACAAGAAGTACATGATTTCGAATTCATCATTGAAATTAGTTTAATTATCTTGATGTGGTGACAATACTTTTTGTTTTCTAAATGAATGCTTGAACAGTGCATATGTCTTTTGAATTTGTTGTTTATGAATGTTAAAATTGTTGGCTCTTGAAAGAATAATGAAAAAGGAGAAATGTTATTGATAATCTAAAAAATTATAAAATTGATTCTTGAAGCAAGAAAAAGCAGTGAAAAACAAGGCCTGTGGAAAAAAATGGCAAAAATAAAAGAAAAAGAAAAAGAAAAAGCAAACAGAAAAAGCTAAGAGCTCTTTAAACCAAAAGGCAAGAGCAAAAAGCCAGTAAACCCTTTAAACCAAAAGGCAAGGGTAAAATAAAAAGGATCCAAGGTTTTGAGCATTAATAGATAGGAGGGCCCAAAGGAATAAAATCCTGGCCTAAGCGGCTAACCCAAGCTGTCCCTAACCATGTGCTTGTGGCGTGAAGGTGTCAAGTAAAAGTTTGAGACTGAGCGGTTAAAGTCGTGGTCCAAAGCAAAAAAGGAGTGTGCTTAAGAACCCTGGACACCTCTAATTGGTGACTCTAGCAAAGCTGAGTCACAATCTGAAAAGGTTCACCCAGTTATGTGTCTGTGGCATTTATGTATCCGGTGGTAATACTGGAAAATAAAGTGCTTAGGGCCACGACCAAGACTCATAAAGTAGCTGTGTTCAAGAATCAACATACTGAACTAGGAGAATCAATAACACTATCTAAATTCTGAGTTCCTATAGATGCCAATCATTCTAAGCTTCAAAGGATAAAGTGAGATGTTAAAACTATTCAGAGGCAAAAAGCTACTAGTCCCGCTCATTTAATTGGAGCTAAGTTTCATTGATATTTTGGAATTTATAGTATATTCTCTTCTTTTTATCCTATTTAATTTTCAGTTGCTTGGGGACAAGCAACAATTTAAGTTTGGTGTTGTGATGAGCGGATAATTTATACGCTTTTTGGCATTATTTTTAGGTAGTTTTTAGTATAATTTAGTTAATTTTTACTATATTTTTATTAGTTTTTATTCAAAAATCATATTTTTGGACTTTACTATGAGTTTGTGTATTTTTCTGTGATTTCAGGTATTTTCTGGCTAAAATTGAGGGACCTGAACAAAAATCTGATTCAGAGGCTGAAAAAGGACTGCAGATGCTGTTGGATTCTGACCTCCCTGCACTCGAAATGGATTTTCTGGAGCTACAGAAACCTAATTGGCGCGCTCTTAATTGCTTTCGAAAGTAGACATCCAGGGCTTTCCAGCAATATATAATAGTTCATACTTTGCCCGAGTTTTGACGATGCAAACTGGCGTTCAAACACCAACTTCCTGCCCTATTCTGAAGTTAAACGCCAGAAACAGGTTACAAACCAGAGTTAAACGCCACAAATAGGCTGCAACCTGGCGTTTAACTCCAAGAGAAGTCTCTACACGTGTAAAGCTCAATGCTCAGCCCAAGCACACACCAAGTGGGCCCGGAAGTGGATTTCTGCATCATTTACTTATTTTCTGTAACCCTAGCTACTAGTTTAGTATAAAAACTACTTTTAGTGATTTATTTAACATCTTTTGATCATTTTTGAGACTATCTTTGTATCACTTTTGATCATTGATCACGTTTAAGGGGGCTGGCCATTCGGCCATGCCTGGACCATTATCACTTATGTATTTTCAACGGTGGAGTTTCTACACCCCATAGATTAAGGTGTGGAGCTCTGCTGTTCCTCATGAATTAATGCAAAGTACTATTGTTTTTCTATTCAATTCAAGCTTATTCTTATCCCAAGATATTCACTCGCACTTCAACCTGTTGAATGTGATGATCCGTGACACTCATCATCATTCTCACCATGAACGCGTGCCTGACAACCACTTCCGTTCTATCTGCAATAGCTTGAGTGTGTATCTCTTAGCCTCCATTCCAAAAGATCGGAGTCTTCGTGGTATAATCTACAATCAATTGGCAGCATTCTTGAGATCCGGAAAGTCTAAACCTTGTCTGTGGTATTCCAAGTAGGATCTAGGATGGGATGACTGTGACGAGCTTCAAACTCGCGAGTGTTGGGCGTAGTGACAGCTGCAAAAGGATCAATGGATCCTATTCCAACATAAGTGAGAACCGACAGATGATTAGCCATGCGGTGACAACGTATTTGGACCATTTTTACTGAGAGGACGGACAGTAGCCATTGACAACGGTGATCCCCCAACATACAGCTTGCCATGGAAAGGAGTATGAATGATTGAATGAAGGCAGTAGGAAAGCAGAGATTTAGAAGGAGCAAAGCATCTCCATACGCTTTTCTGAAATTCTCACCAATGAATTACATAAGTATTTCTATCTTATTTTATGTTTTAATTATATTTTAATTATCAAAACCTCATAACCATTTGAATCTGCCTGACTGAGATTTATAAGATGACCATAGCTTGCTTCAAGCCGACAATCTCCGTGGGATCGACCCTTACTCACGTAAGGTTTATTACTTGGACGACTCAGTGCACTTGCTGGTTAGTTATGCGGAGTTGTGAAAAAGAATTGAGATTATGATCGTGCGTACCAAGTTTTTGGCTCCGTTGAGATCACAATTTCGTGCACCACCGATGCACCGAGGAAGTGAGATAGGGATTTAAGCCTTCCAGCCAACCTTTGCACGTCCTTGATGCAACCTGGGCTTGTCATTCATAAAATGGCTTCACACTTGTCGGGGTTAGCCTCGACTCCCCTTTGGGTTATTTTGAAACCTAGGAACTTCTCGACTTCCATGGAGAAGGCGCATTTGAGGGTGTTAAGTCTCATATTGTGCCTACGAAGAGACTTGAACACGGTTTCTAGGTCACCGACTAGGTCTTCCAATTGACTGGTCTTCACCAAAATATCATCCACGTATACCTCTACTGATTTCCTGATTAAATCGTTGAAAACCTTGTTCATCAGACTCTGGTAAGTCGCCCCTGCATTCTTCAATCCAAATGGCATTACCTTGTAGCAATAAGTGCCCCCTGGCATTATGAACGGCGTTTTTTCCTCGTCTGGCCGGTGCATCAGTATCTGGTTATACCCAAAGTATGCGTCCATGAAGCTCAGGAAACGATAACCTGCTACCGTGTCCACCAGGGCGTCAATGTTAGGAAGGTGGAAGGAGTCCTTGTGGCATGCTTTATTGAGCTCCGAATAGTCAACACACATCCTCCATTTTTCATTGGCCTTCTTGACAAGGACCACGTTCGACAACCATGTCGAGTAGTCTAGTTCCCTGATGAACCCTGCTTCCAACAAGCTGGCTGTCTGCTTGGCTACCTCGTTGGCTTTTTCCTGGGACATCCTTCTTCATCTCTGGGCCATGGGCTTAGCGTTCGGTCTCACAGCTAGTCAGTGTGACATAAATTTGGGATCTATTCCCGGCATGTCGGCTGGTGTCCAAGCGAATAGGTCGCCGTTTTCTCTTATGGCCTTCATAAGGGGCTCTTTTAAGTTGTGAGGGAGGTTCCTATTCACGAAGGTGAATTTGTCCTTTGTGTCCCGAACCCTGAATTTTTCCAAATCTCCTTCGGGCTCGGGTATTGATCTGTCTTCAACCCGGGCATCTAAGTCGGCTAGGAAGACCCCAGATGCTTCCTTTGATCTCTTCCTTAGGGAGAGGCTGGCGTTGTCGCATGTAACCACCGTTTCTAAGTCTCCCCTAAGGGATCCCACCGATCCCTCGTCAGTGACAAATTTCATGACCAAAAGCTTAGTGCATATCACAGCAGATAATTCATTGATCGTTTTCCTTCCCAGGATGACATTGTAAGACGTGGAGTCTCTCAGGATGACAAACTCCGCCATTACCGACCTCTTACCTCCTTCTCCGTCGATGCGAACCGGGAGGGAAACTACCCCGTCGGGCTTTATGAAGTTGTTTCCTAGGCCAACCACTCCGTGTTGGTGGGTTTTTAGATCGGTTTCTCAGAGTCCCATGATGTCGAAAATATTCCTGAACATGATGTTGGAGTCGGCTCTGGTGTCCACGAGGATTCGTTTCACCAGACTTATTCCGACTCTTGCCGTGATCACCATAGGGGTTCTCCGGGGTGTCGTAGAACTATTTGTCCTCTGGTCCGAACAATATCCTTGGGGTTCTCCTGGACGAGGGCCCATGGTTAGTTGATGATACGGCCAAGATCTTGGAGTCTTTCTTTGCTGCCGACTTTGACCTTGGTGTTACGTCTCTTCCGACTACAACGTTGACGACAGTGAGGCTGTAGTCGTTGTCTTTTTGGGCTCTTGTCTCGGCTTCACACCCCGGCTTCTGTCATCGTCGGATCAGTCGTGCTCTCGCCTCCTGGGTTCTATTATAAACTGTGAGAACTCCGTCAATTTGCCTTCGCAGATTGCTTGTTCCAAAGCGTCCTTTAGGTCAAAACAGTCTTGGGTCTTGTGGCCGAAACCTTTATGGTAGTCGCAGTAGAGACTCTTGTTCCCACCAGTTCTGTCCTTGAGTTGGTGGGGTTTCGACAAGATGTCTTTGTCGGCTATTTGTTGGTATATCTCAATGATCGGGGCCGTCAGAGGGGTATAGTTTTTGAACTTTCCTACTCGCGTGAAAGGCTTGAAAGGTTTAGTCGGTCCGCTGTCCTTGGAGTATTCCTTGGGCCTTTCCTCATTCCCGGATTGACGGGGAGGATGGTTGGTGGGCTGCTGTTTGTTGGCCGCCACCACCTGGCTGACCTCCTCATCGTTGATGTATTCTCTTGTCACGTTCTAAATTTCCTGCATGGTCCATACATGCTTGGTGGTGAGGTGTTTCTTAAAGTCTTCGTTCGACAGCCCGTTCGTCAGACACAAGCTGGGCACCGAGTCGGTCAGGTCATCAATCTCCAGGTATTCGTCGTTGAATCTGTCAAGATACTTCCTGGTCGGTTCCTCATTTCTTTGGGTTACCCCTAGGAGGTTGATCGGGTTCTTGGCTTTGGCAATGCGCGTGGTAAATTGCGCTAGAAAACTGCGAGTTATGTCCGCGAAAGTCGTCACGGACACTTGGGGGAGCGCATTGAACCATCGGAATGCCGGTCCTGCTAGGGTTACGGGAAAAGCGCGACACCTCACCTTGTCGCCCACACCCTCCAGGTTCATCCTGGCCTCAAAGGCCGTTAGGTGTTCCTGAGGGTCCTGAGTTCCGTCATATCTAATGTCCGTTGGCTTATCAAAGTGCTTCGGCAGCCGGACCTCGAGAATGGAGTGGTGAAAAGGGGTTGCTCCCATGATTATGGGGTTTCTCGCCTTCTCGGTCTCTCCCTGCTCTTTTCTCAGTCTTCCGCCTCAGCATGAGTCGCGAAGGGCCGAGTGTAGATGATGGGGTCTTGTCGTCTTCTCGGTATTTCCCTGCTTTTGCCTTGGCTCTCGGACTCCACGCAGGCTGAGGGAGAACGGGAACCCGTTCTACGTCTGACGTGGTTCTTCCGAGGGCTTCTTCCCCAGGTCTCCCCTCTCCTTTGAGGAGATCGGGCATGAGGTTGACTCGGGCCGGGTTGGTAACAGTCCCTGGCCGCGAGCTCTCTCTCAAGGTTTTGTACTTTGTGGCGCTACTCCTGCATGATTCTCACGTTATCACCTCCCGTCCCTCCGAAAGGATGTCTTTCTCGGAAACGGGAGGGGAGCTTGTCCCCGCGAGAGGGGGATCTCATGCGTTCGCGGGAGGAAGCTCACCCTGCTGGTTCGGTGAGCGCCCTCTTTTTCTCGCGGCTTGCCCTCCTCTCGCCCTTCAACTGGCCCCAACAAAAAATCCATTCGTGCTAGGGATCTCCACAGACAGCGCCAATATTCGTTGCTCGTGTGTCAAACGGGTCGGATGTGCTAAATGCTCAGGGATGATAGAAAAACTAGATTCGGATCACCTTCGTGCGTCTAGATCTTCAGGACCAGTGTGTAGGGGAGAAGGTCAGAGCTCGAGGTCCTCCTGGGTTGACGATGTGGAATGAAGAGGGAGGATGCCACCTACAAAGGGACTCCGACGTTCTAATCAGTGTCCGTACAAATGTGGCAGTTAGGGTAAAAGTTAGGTGACATACCTCTGGAGAGGGGTAGGACCCTCTCCTTATATAGTCTGCACTAGGGCGGATCCCACATGAGCAGACCCACCTTCGAAAAAGCTTCCTCTCCAACTGTCAGATACCTCACGAGAAGGGTGATGACACTCGAACTGCCTCCCAGTTTGGGTCGTATGAGACCAACGGATCAGCCGATACGTCGGATTCGGATAGTGGGCCAGCTGGACTCTCTCTCTCTATATATATATATATATAACTAGTCAAGTCGCAAGATAGGAAAATTTGTTATATTTAGTCAAGTAATATATTGTATTAATAAGAGTAATTACTTTCCAATTTTATTGACGCAAGTTGAACGATCACACTCATCTTCTCCCAAAATACTCTTTAAACTCTAAAGTTATTTTGCATTACAATTTATCCAAGAAAAATAGTGGTATTCACAAATTCGGATAATCCCTAAATTCAAATTGAATCAATTAAATTAAGGTTTAATTAATCTATTGGTCCCTATAGTTTCGCAAAATTTTTAATTAGGTCCCTATACTTTTTTTTCCTTTTAATTGGGTTTCTATACGTTAATTTTTTTTTCAATTTAGTCCCTATTAACGTTAAACGTCAAAAAAATGTTAGTGAATTGTGAAATTACTTTTATACCCTTAGGGACCTAATTGAAAACCAAAAAAATATAGGGACTTAATTGAAAATTCGGTGAAACTATAAATATTCAATGAAAGATATTCCTATAATCCATTTTATTTTGTCACTATCATTCTTTTGCTTATTTATATACAAATTGCACCAAAAATACCTTTTTTTTTTACTTTCAAAATACCTTATCTTAAGAACTTAAAAAAAAAGAATGGATAAAATGAAATAGAAATAATAGTAATAAGCATATATAAAATTCAATTTTCATCCTTCAAGTATTCATTACAAGTGTAATTACCCGTGCGATGCACGAGCCATGCACGTGATAAGATCGAATAAAATATCAAACTGATAATTAAATAAAAATAGAAAAATAGTATTACAAAATTTATAAAAAACAATAATAGACCTCTAATAAAATTTTCATTAAAAATTAAATTATAAACAAATTAAAAAATTGGAATCACAGGAGCTTTGAACAATAGGTTCCAATTGTCCATCACAGTTGGGATCCTAGTGGCGAATGTGCTCAACTACTTCTTCGCAAATATCAAAGGTGGATGGGGATGGAGGCTTAGCTTTGGTGGCGCAATGGTCTCTGCACTCATCATTACAATCGGATCATTGGTCCTTCCAAACACACCCAACTCCATGATCGAGCTTGTAGAGCACGAAAAGGCTACGCAACAACTGAGGCAGGTTAAGGACGTGGAAGACATTGATGAAGAGTTGTAGTTGCAGAGAAATTACATCCATAACTGACAATTAGAAAATTTTGCACATTGTAGAAATCATTAACTAGTAATTTTGACACATTGTATGAATCCTTGAATAGTGCCATTATAATTAAAGTGGGGTGATTCAATTAATTGATCATATAGTTAGAAAATTTCGACACTTCAGAGTACCTGCCAAATACATTATAATTAAAAACGCGTGATACATTCAATTAGTTTATCATAATTGAAAAATTTTGACATTTATTAAGACATTTGACTAGTGTAACTTTTAACTAAACGGTAATACATCTAATTGACTATAAAATAATTATTCACGTGATTGTGATTATATAGGTACATGCCACCAAATATAGGTACACAGTTTAATAATCTCTCCGCTATATCAATAGATAAATTTAGAAATATGAATTTTTTTTGACTTCTGATGGATCTCATCAATTCTTCGAATCACAAATTATACACATTATTAATTTAATTTATTTAAAGTAGTAATTTAATTTAGATATTATAATGAAATGTTATATTATTATTATTATTATTATTATTATTATTATTATTATTATTATTAACAAAACAATTGTAATTACCCGTGCCATGCACGGGCGATGCACGTGCCATACACGTGATAAGATCGAATAAAATATCAAACTGATAATTAAATAAAAATAGAAAAATAATATTACAAAATTTATAAAAAACAATAATAAATCTCTAATAAAATTTTCATTAAAAATTAAATTATAAACAAATTAAAAAATTGGAATTACAGGAGCTTTGAACAATAGGTTCCAATTGTCCATCACAGTTGGGATCCTAATGGCGAATGTGCTCAACTACTTCTTCGCAAATATCAAAGGTGGATGGGAATGGAGGCTTAGCTTTGGTGGCGCAATGGTCTCTGCACTCATCATCACAATCGGATTATTGGTCCTTCCAGACACACCCAACTCCATGATCGAGCGTGGAGAGCACAAAAAGGCTACGCAACAACTGAGAAAGGTTCCCGACGTGGAAGACATCGATGAAAAGTTGTAGTTGCAGAGAAATTACATCCACAACTGACAATTAGAAAATTTTGCACATTGTAGAAATCCTTGACTAGTAATTTTGACACATTGTATGAATTCTTGAATAGTGCCATTATAATTAAAGTGGGGTGATTCAATTAACTGATCATATAGTTGGAAAATTTCGACACTTCAGAGTACCTACCAAATACATTATAATTAAAACGCGTGATACATTCAATTAGTTTATCATAATTGGAAAATTTTGACATTTATTAAGATATTTGACTAGTGTAATTTTTAACTAAAACGATAATACATCTAATTGACTATAAAATAATTATTCACGTGATTGTGATTATATAGGTACAGGCCACCAAATATAGGTACACAGTTTAGTAATCTCTCCGCTATATCAATAGATAAATTTAGAAATATGAATTTCTTTTTTGACTTCTGATGGATCTCATCAATTCTTCGAATCACAAATTATACACAATATTAATTTAATTTATTTAAAGTAGTAATTTAATTTAGATATTATAATGAAATGTTATATTATTATTATTATTAGTGTATAAATTAACAAAACAAGTGTAATTACCCGTGCCATGCACGTGCCATGCACGTGATAAGATCGAATAAAATATCAAACTGATAATTAAATAAAAATAAAAAATAGTATTACAAAATTTATAAAAAAACAATAATAGACCTCTAATAAAATTTTCATTAAAAATTAAATTATAAACAAATAAAAAAATTGGAATCATCGGAGCTTTGAACAATAGGTTCCAGTTGTCCATCACAGTTGGGATCCTAGTGACGAATGTGCTCAACTACTTCTTCGCAAATATCAAAGGTGGATGGGGATGGAGGCTTAGCTTTGGTGGCGCAATGGTCTCTGCACGCATCATCACAATCGGATTATTGGTCCTTCCAGACACACCCAACTCCATGATCGAGCGTGGAGAGCACGAAAAGGCTACGCAACAACTGAGGAAGGTTCCCGACGTGGAAGACATTGATGAAGAGTTCAACAATCTTATTGCCGCAAGTGAGGAATCGAAGAAGGAAAAAATGAAAAGTAAGAAGAGATCATAGCAATGTGAAATTTCATATAGGACTAGAATTATGTATTCTTAAGGATTATTACCTGTTTTGTGGTGACAATGTAAACTTTTGAGCTTGCAAATCTTAGTGCATCAGCAGTACCAGGATAGAATCTATAGGTATAAAACACAATCACCAATAAGCAAGAGTTCAAAAGTCAAAAACACAATCACGCGAACCCTTTTTCTAAAACCCGAAAATCAAATCTCAGTTGTTTTTGTCTGGTGTATCGAATAGTATGAATATACATGCATCATACCTTAAGATCTTAACATAATTCTGGACAGTACTAACAGATAACTTTTATTAAATCTATACTGTTAGATCATCTTGGTGAATTGAATGCTAAGTTTAACTCGGCACATTTAAGACATTCTCTTAATTGAACTACCTGTTTGCTCCCATCCAACCAGAGAAATCATTCTGCAACTAATCATCTCTGACCTTTCCAAAAAGATCTATCAGTTCATCTCTATTCTCATCCCATTCTTCCATCACAATAGGCTTCAATTTGATCCATGTCTTCAATATACCCTCAACTGTGAGCCCTTCTGCAATCTTTCAAGAAGAACTAATACATAAATCAAGTGATACTACACTTGTCAATTCATAATAAAAAGGTTAAATTATACTGACATTTCTTCATTTAAGTTATAAAACGCCTGGTGTAAGCATGATATTACTTAATTTCAGAACAGGTTAGTGTAATTTAAGATGACAAAAATCAAGGTGATCTTAGGCTTCAAATCAAACAATTTTAAAAAAATAATTTTAAACAAAAAAAATTCAAACCAAATTATATCAATTTTACAAGTGTAATTACCCGTGCGATGCACGTGCCATGCACGTGATAAGATCGAATAAAATATCAAACTGATAATTAAATAAAAACAGAAAAATAGTATTACAAAATTTACAAAAAATAATAATAAATAAAGAAAGTCTCTAATAATATTTTCATTAAAAATTAAATTATAAACAAATTAAAAAATTGGAATCAGAGGAGCTTTGAACATTGGGTTCCAATTATCCATCACAGTTGGGGTCCTAGTGGCGAATGTGCTCAACTACTTCTTCGCAAATATCAAAGGTGGATGGGGATGGAGGCTTAGCTTTGGTGGTGCAATGGTCTCTGCACTCATCATCACAATCGGATCATTGGTCCTTCCAGACACACCCAACTCCATGATCGAGCGTGGAGAGCACGAAAAGGCTAGGCAACAACTGAGGAAGGTTCCGGGCGTGGAAGACATTGATGAAGAGTTCAACGATCTTATTGCCGCAAGTGAGGAATCGAAGAAGGTGGAACACCCTTGGAGGAATCTGCTGCAGCGCAAGTACAGGCCTCACCTCACCATGGCAATCATGATTCCATTCTTCCAGCAATTCATAGGCATTATTGTCATCATGTTTTATGCGCCTGTGTTGTTCGGCTCCATTGGCTTCAAGGACAACTATGCTCTCATGTCATCTGTCATCACCGGCGTCATAAATGTGGCTGCCACTGTTGTGTCTATATATGGGGTTGACAAGTGGGGTAGGAGAGCCCTTTTTCTAGAAGGCGGAGCCCAAATGATCATATGTCAGGCCGTAGTAGCCGCTGCTATTGGAGCCAAGTTCAGAATTGATGGAAACCCGGTGATTTGCCAGTGTGGTATGCTATTGTGGTGATGATGTTTATTTGCATCTATGTCTGATATATTATAATCTATTCAACGAATGAGATCAAATCCTACATTTTAAACGTTTTTGCCTAAGTATTTATCTCTGGAAAAAATACCAAAACAAAAAATTATTGTTACATTGGATGATTTTAATATGAAAAAAACGTTAAAGAAGATTCTAAATAAAAAATTACGCTGGGGACGGTTTCGATTTTGACCCTCAACGTTAGGGACAAAACAATACTTATCCCTATAGTTATCATATTATTATTATTATTATTATTATTATTATTATTATTATTATTATTATTATTATTATTATTATTATTATTATTATTATTATTATTATTATTATTATTATTATTATTATTATTATTATTATTATTATTATTATTATTATTATTATTATTATTATTATTATTATTATTATTATTATTATTATTATTATTATTATTATTATTATTATTATTATTATTATTATTATTATTATTATTATTATTATTATTATTATTATTATTATTATTATTATTATTATTATTATTATTATTATTATTATTATTATTATTATTATTATTATTATTATTATTATTATTATTATTATTATTATTATTATTATTATTATTATTATTATTATTATTATTATTATTATTATTATTATTATTATTATTATTATTATTATTATTATTATTATTATTATTATTATTATTATTATTATTATTATTATTATTATTATTATTATTATTATTATTATTATTATTATTATTATTATTATTATTATTATTATTATTATTATTATTATTATTTTTTCGATTGATAATTGATAAGTAGTTTAATAATGCATTAAATATTGATTTTATATAATTATAATAAAGATATTTTCCTAAATTAGTATAATTATGCATTAATACTTAAATGCTAATTATAGTATAAGTATAATAAAGATATTTTTATAAAATAAACTTAGAAGAGAAAATGTACATTCATTTTGGCGGGAAAATGGATTCATGAGGAAACGACACTTCACTTTTATTAGTTGGGGGAAAACCCAATTTTAGTATATTAAGTAGATGATAATGTAACATTTTACATTTGTATAGATTCATAGAATATAATTTGTGTCTTTATCATATCATGGTACACAATAAAAAACCACAAGGCTATGTAATTTGTGTTATTGAAATTTAAAATTTGAAAATCAGTTCTCGTGTTGCAGCCTCCCACTCCATGAACTAGCATAGAGATCAATAATAACATTGATAACGGACGATTTTGAGCCGAGAAGAATTCTAAGAGAGCAGAGAGAGCAGACTTTAGTTCATCAGTAAATATATGCAACCATCCTGAACCTCACTTTTCCCAGACCTGTATAAAAATCACTAATTTAGTAAATCAAATAATAAACTTAAATTCATAGTCATGATTCATGAACCTAGAAACAATAATCTAACAATGCCTTATCAAAGTGAAAATTGTAATCAAATCATGCATGCATCACAATGCAAACCAGATAGGAGTAAAGATCGCAAACACTAACCGTGCTTTCTCCAAATTTTCAACCACATCTTTCATTGTGTGTACTCTAATTTTCTTCAGCTGGTGTAAATAACACAGCAATTCAGAAAGTGTAAAGCATTTACATTATACACCAGCAAGAAACTATTAAGCTCGCAATATGAAGGACACGTAAAGTTCATGCTGGAACTATCAAATTTAAACAAATTGGTTAGTGACAATAAACTTCTGATATACAAAAATAAATTCTTAATAAGCAGAAATAGGCCTTTCGAGAAGCCGATATCTGGTTCTATTTCTAAATTTAAAGTTGTAATATTATCCTCCAGATTTGGCGTGATGGCTAGAATGGTTGTGGGATAACTATTTTGAATATGATTAGCAATTTCACCCGGCTCACTTTACAAAAGAAAATTCTTTATATTTTTTATTGAATTAAAATATTGCAGATATATAAAGAAACAACTCAATACACTAAAGATGTGACTAATCACTAATGCATCATGTATGTTCTTACCTTCAGATTTCTGACTTGGTGAGGACAACCTGTTGGAATGAAAACAGCTTCTCCTAACCTCTGAACGAAAGTCCAGGGCTCAATTCCTACGAGAAATAAAGAGCTGTTAACATGCTGGCACAATTTAATTATCAATAAAACAAAAAATAATTCTCTCTTTCAACATCTCAATATTGAGGAAAAATAATCCAAGAGTAGTAACGGTTATGGAGTAAAAGAAGAGTAAATCACATTGACATGTTCAACTACTTGGCCTATCTTACCCCTTCCAAGGTCATCAGGATCAGCATGCACAACAACCGCCCTGCCAAGTATGGAATGCACTCTACTCAACGGAATCTACATCGAGAACGGAAAGGCATCAGAAAGAAAAACTAAAGCATTCTAGATCCAATTGAACTACATTTAAAGTTGAAAGAGATAAGTACAATTAAGGGTTCATTTATCAAATTGAAATGTGAATTATACAACAAAAAGATGTCAAATTTGAATTCTACAAACACAGCAATAACCAAAGTTTAGTTGAGCAATTACCTGTGAATCTGTGATAGAAATCTCAGCAACCCCTGAATGAGAAAAGAACAAAATGTGTTGTTAGGAGAAAAATCAATTGATAGAAAGAATTGAGAAAATAAAAAGAATTGAAAAAAATCATACCATCAGGGCCTGCAAGAATGTTACCCAAATCACCAGCATGATGGTGATGATCGGCAGGAGCTCCATGGTATTTGTTAAGAGGATTGAAGTGAGGACCCGTGGAATTGCAGCCATTGGTAGTGTCACCAAGAGCATGGATATGGAAGCTCGGCACGACAGGGATGCCGAGAGGAGGAAGCGCGGCGAGAGGGCACCGTGCGGCAGATCCGGAGAGAGCTCGATGTAGATGTTAGGGCTAAGGATATGTAGGTGTGGAAGTGAGAAGGATTTTTTTGGAATTTTAAAAATATAAGAGTGTCCTGCTATCCTAAAAGAGAGAATATTCGTTTTTTTAAGAGAATATTCTATTATTTTAGATGTTTTTGTCACGATAGGGACTAAATTGAAAAAAAAATTAACGTATAGGGATTCAATTAAAAGGAAAAAAAGTATAGGGACTTAATTGAAGATTTCGTGAAACTATAGGAACCAACAGGGTAATTAAACCTTAAATTAATTATAAAACTAATAGATAATCGTGTATAATTAGATCAACTCAATGACATTCAATTATAATTGGTTCGAGTATTAATTTTAGGAGAACAAACTCAAACCAACCCGTAAACCCAATGATCTTTTGATTAAATAAAAAAATATATATTCTAATAATATATATAATTTTTACATTAATAAACTTAACTCTATTATAATTGTTAATAATTTATAGGTATTTTGTTATTGTTAAAATATTATTGACTTATTAGTTGATATTATATGTTTATCATATTTATATAATTTTTCTAAATCAATTTCTCATTCTTTTTTGAATTTCTATTTCATCGGATACCTAATTATCTGACCGAACTAATACGTTCTTAATCAATTTAGTTTAGTTTGAATACACAGACAAAAGAAAATGTAAAACCGAACCAAATACAATTTAATTGGTTCGATTTTTATTTTATCCCGAACCCGAATTAACCGATCCATGAACATTCCTAAACAAAAGATTAAATGATCCTTAAATATTTTTAGACTATTAAATGATCTTTGTAATAAGATATGTTTTTAATTAATTACCAAATAGTTATTTTTTTATTTTATTTATTAATTAGTTTTTATATGTTATTTAATTTTAAAATTTGTCTTCTATTTTATAAATTATTATTTTATTATTTATCATTTATTTTATTTTTATAACTTTATCATTAATAATTTAAAACAATAAAGAAATAGAACATCTATTAAAAGTGACCTTAGTTTTGATTTAATATGTTAAATGAATATAATCATAAATTCGATGTAGGAATAATTTTAACTAATTTGATTTCTCAAATTCAAGTGTTATATTGAAAATTAAGATTCAATATTTATTATTTTTATGAATTGAACTATTACTTGAAAAAGAAGAAAAAATAACGTAAACCATTTGAGAATAATTTATATAATAAATTGTATATTTGATATGTTTGATGGTGTAAACAATCAAAAAAGCGTGTTGGTGGTGAATACAATCGATTAAAATTTTTTTTAAAATTAATTAGTTGTTGTTTGTATTCAAAAAAATCAAATTCTGAAGATATTTAATTAATTATTTTCTTCAATCAATCCATCGGATAATTCAACTAATTAATTAGACATTTTAACCAATTAATTGGATGGATAATAAAATTGATTATCTAAAAAAAATTAAACTTTTGCTTGTAAAACAATTGATTGTTATAAAAAAAGAAAAGGATTTTCAAACAATTCAATTAATCACAATAAATGATAAACAATTACCATTTTAGAATTTGACAATTGAAAAAATATTGATGATAGATTAAGAAATTATTAATTTTAGAATTGAAAAAGATAAAATTAGGATTTTAAATTTAAAATCAAATTGAGAAAGAAATTAAAAATATATACTCAAAAAATGTCAAATTATTAATAATAAAATTATAAAGATATGATAGATGATAGATAATAAAATAATAATATATAAAATACATAACATATTTTAGAATTAAATAACATATACAAATTTAATTCATAAATAAAATAAAAAATAATTATTTAATATTTATTAAAAAATTTAAAAATATTTTGTGATTATTAAAATTATGAGGTAAATACTGATTTGGTACTCGAAAGATTCTGGCGCTGATAAAATGGTAGTTGATTTTGTTATTAACAAAATAGCTCCTAAAAGATTTTAAAATTTGACAAAATCACCCAACCGTAAAAAGAATGACGTCACAGTGAATGAAAAATGCTGATGTGGCCGTCAGAAGAGAGCTCTAATGATGGCAAAGAAGGGGACGCAACAGCGAGGTGCTGCCATGATGGAAAGGGATGCAGCAGCGTGTTGAAGAAGAAGAAGCGGCGAACACAAAGAACGCGACGAGGTGCAGCTACGTGTTATGGCGGTCTTTTTTTTTTAGCTGCCATGGCGGAAGGGGACGCAGCATCGTGTTGAAGAAGAAGATGCCGCGAACACAAAGAAGAAGATTGCTGGAGCTCTCTGCCATCATCGGAGCTCTATTCCGATAGCCACATCAGCATTTTTTCGTTCACTGTGACGTCATCCTTTCACGGCTGGGTGATTTTGTCAAATTTTAAAATCTTTTAGGACTATTTTGTTAAGAGTAATTAGCCATTTCTGACCATGAAAGATTGAGGCGCTGACAATACTGACCTTGATTAATTTAAATTAACTTTGTAACTATGAAAGATTTGCTCCGTTTGACATTTCTAACCAAACGTCAATTTTTTAAATTTGCCGTTAATAAGCCAAAGATGTATGTACTTTTGTCAAATTCTCAAATTTTTGTGGTTAAATATGTCAACAAATATATACTTATCCCCTTCCCATTCCAATTCAACATCAACTCAGAAAAAGAATATATTCAAATCAAACCTCAATTCTATATTTTAAATGCTAGAAACATGATTGAAAAGAAGCACAACACAAGTCCTATAACAATTGACAAAATTTATATCCTAATTTCTATAATTTCTCCCTTAATCTTTCCTATCTTCATAATTAATTTTATAATAAATACAAAAGAAGAAGCATGATAAACGCAATCTTGTCATCATCGCAGAAGAAGCATAATAAACGCAGAAGAAGAAGCATAATAGCTATCATAATAAATCCATATTCTACTTTCATAACTAGGGTTTCAGATTTTCGAATAATTCACACACTTATGAAAAAGACGCACATAAGGTCATTATAGTAAAATTAGGCAGTAATGCCACGTTGGAAAGCCAAGTTGAAAGGATACTTGCCACATAGGAAGCTTCACTAACGGCAAATTTAAAAAATTGACGTTTGGTTAGAAATGTCAAACGGAACAAATATTTCATGGTTACAAAGTTAATTTAAATTAGTCATGGTCAGTATTGTCAGCGTTTCAATCTTTCATGGTCAGAAATGGCTAATTACTCTTTTGTTAATAACAAAAGTCAGGTACCATTTGTCACCACCAGAATCTTTCAGGTACCAATTTGGTATTTACCATTAAAATTATTTAATAGTTATGAGACCATCAAACTCGAGATAATACTCAATTTGGTCCCTCAACTCGAACCTCACTTTAGTCCCTAAAGTTTTAGTTTCTTCTATTTAGTCTCCAAACTTTGTAAATGTGATTCATGTTAGTCCATGGGATGATTTTCGATACACAACGTCAACGGAATACTGACGTAGATATGAGAGAGAAACCATTTAAGGGTAAGAGATCATACTTTACCCTCTAAAGTGAAAATTCAAAATTTAGAGAATTCAACCAAAATGACATTGTTTCACAAGTTCTAGCATAACATTTGGTTGTCCATGTCAATGCTTCATTAACGTTTTTGTGTCATAAATTGTCTCAAAAACTAATGTGTCATCTTTACAAAATTTGAGAACTAAAAAAAGACAACTAAAATTTTAAAGACTAAATTAAAAATCACATGCAAATTTAGAGGCCAAATTAAATATTAGAGTAAAGATCCAATCCGGTCGTTATCCATTTTACGAAAGACAACGCGATCCTTGTCCAAAAAAAAAATGGACACTTCAATCCTCAACCTTTTTATTTTGGGACAATATGATCCCTTTGTTAAAAAAATTATTAAATAATAACAAAAATTAATTTTGTGGGGTGTTTTATTTGTATTTTCTTTTCAACAATATAACCAATTACTATCACTACTACCACTACTTCCTTCATCCTCATTATTATCACTCCTACTTCTATTATTTTTATTGTGTAACCATACTTTATCATCATCATTATCTCTTCTATTGTGATCATCACCAATAGTCCAATACCAATATTATCAACATTAAAGTTCTCTTCTTTCATTTCTTATTCGATGTTATTTTTTTCCTTTAAAAGATATTTGTACTACAATTACTTTTTTTGCGGCATCATTTTCATCAATAGTTTTTCTTCACTTAACCACAATTGGCGAAAGAATTTTTTAAAAACAAACTTATTAGTAGTTTGTAGAGGTTTAAAACCCCTACAAAATACAAATAAAACCTTCACAAAACTAACTTTTGTGATTATTTAACGAATTTTTTAATAGAAAGATCGTATTGTCCCAAAATATAAAGGTTGAGGGTCGAAGTATCCTCCTTTTTTTTTGGACAGAAATCACGTTGTCTCCGTACAAATGGACAACAAGGGGTTGGGTGTTTACTCTAAATATTAACTCCAGAAAGCCCAACTTACCCACTTCATAAACTTCACAAAATTGTTTTTTGGATTGGATTCAAATGTAACAATATCGCAAGGGCCCAAAAGCTTTCAGAACCTGAAACAGAAATCGCAAACTGCAAAATCAGTAAACTCTGTTCGTTATTCTGAATTCTGAGACCTTTGCAAATCGCAAAACCATCCATGGCTGAAGATGACTCCGATCGCCCTCTCAGGATTATGAACTTCGTCTCCGAGGACCAAGTAAAATTATCTACCTTTCTCTTGCACAAGCTCTTCAATATTCTTTTTACCGCCATAAATTAGGGTAGGGTTTCAAAATTACTTCTTAATTTTGCATTGGAACAGCTGGTGGAGGCTAAACGAACAAGGGGAGAACGAGTCGAAGATGGAACTGCTCAGAGGGATAGACCTCTCTACGAGGTTCGCTCGTTATTGCTAAATTCTCAAAACTTCCCATTTCACAATTTTCAATATTTTTCCCGGTTCCCCTTAATTTCAAAATATTTCTTTGGCAGATTCTAAAGGAGAATAAAGATAAGAAGGATGCGGAGTTTAATGAAAGGTTTAAGCACAGTGAGTGTTCAGCCAGCATTGAATATGTAACTCATTTCTTACTTGGAAGAATTGAATGTGATAGTGTGTAGTAATACTGATTGTCAACCTGTTAATAAATCCGTGCATTACGTTCAAGCTTATCAACCTTTTAGTTTACTAATACAAGCTTAGGTCTCATATCAAGTTTAATTGAGATTTACTATTTGAGTTATCTAAGTTTCATGAGTTTAAATGAACACTTGAGTTTGATTATTGATTGGCCCTCTTAGACAGGTTTAGATTGTGCTAATTGTTTTATGCCTTTCTCTTGTGTGCATGTGGTTTTAGTTTCCATTCCAGATTCGATTTTGACCTGTCTTTAATAATTACAGGACCACCTAAAGCTTTAGATGAAGATGAGACTGAGTTTCTTGATAACTATGAATCAGTGAGTTTCTGATTTTGTTTTTACAGCATCATTCTTCTAGAGTTTTTCGTGACTAGAGCCTGGAAGTTTCATTTGGGAAAATTTATCTGATTTGATTTTGATATGTACACAAGCACATTGCTCCAAGGGATGTACAAGTAGCTATTTTAGATGGTTTAAAAACAATTTGATGTCCTCAACATTATATAGAGGTTAAGAAATGCCTGAACACATTGTTGCACAAAGTTTATGAAACTATGAAAATGCTTCTTCTTTTCTTAAGTAAACTTTGTTCGTTTTATCTCCAACTTTCAGACTAGGAGAGAATATGAACGGAAAGTAGCAGATGCGGAAGCTGAAGAATTACGTAGCTTTCAGGTTGGTCGTCTTATCTCTTTTGTCTTTTTACTTTTCTTTAAGAAGTAGTATACGCATTTTTCTTGTATGTCTCAAGGAATATTCACCTGAAAATAACATAATTGATGATCTGAATTTAATAGTACGAGTCTATTATTTAGTCAAATTTTATTTTATAAATATTGTTCTTGTAAATTTCAGGCAGCGGTGGCAGCACAATCCAATTTTGTGCATGAAATTAAGGAAAGAGCCCCTTTACCTATGGTTCAGGTTGGTGCTTGAAATTTTTGTGCGTTGCTCCCAAAGTTAAATTAATGTTACTACTGATTTGCCGAGTTCTCGAATAACATCCTTAATGCGCACCACCAGCATTTTCCTATCCCTGTAGTTCTATTTTCCATGATTTCAAAGTTTATACGAAATCATTCTTGGTGGTTTCCCAAATGAAGACTGTCTTATTTTGTGGCGGTATTATAGACTGCTTATATTTTCTTATTATTGACATCTGCACATTTAACTGTGTTTATTCAACTACAAAGTAAATAGAAGCCATAAGTTGTAGTGCTGCAAGGGTCAATCTCTGAAGGGATGCCTAATTTGTTGATCAATGAAAGCAATGCATGTGATTTTAAAATGATAAATGTGCATTTAAGAAACACAAGTTGTCATTTGATATGCACATTATATGGCTTATTGAAATCAACCTATGAAATTAGCATCTAATAAGGATCTTCATGGATGATTATGCAGCTTTCTGCACTGAGGCATTATAAAAATACTCATTTAATCTGGATTTGATTAATAGATCATTGCTTGATGATTTTTGTGACAATTGAATGTCAGAACTTTGTTATTTTCATGGTTATCGAATAACCTCTTTTCTCTTGCAGGAAGAAAAGTCTGCTGGAGTAAAGAAGAATCCGTCCTCGCGTCCATTAAGCATGATTATAAAAGTCAAGCCTCAAGCTAAAAAGGCCAAGGCGGATGAAAAAAATGCTGAAAAAGTTTCAAAAGCGGAAACCACTCTCGAGAATGATGATAGTGAACCCCAAGCTAAAAAGTCCAAGATAGATGGAGCAAATGCTGATGTTTCTAGAGCTGAAACTACTACTGAACATGATAAGCCTAAGTCTTCAGACCCAGCACAATCATTAAATGCCCTTGTTTCCTACAGTGACGAAAGTGATGAGGACTTGTAATTTGATTTTTGTATTGTGATGAGTTAGAGATCTTGTTCCTTATCATATAGCCATAGCCTCTAGTTATCTGTTGTATATCTTTCATGCCTAACACTTCCATTGTGGATGCCTAAAAGGCAATCAGGCATCACAATCACATCCAACTTAACCATGTACATTTTTTATTTGTGGAATAGAAAATTGAGCATGAATAGGATTTGGCTCTTGTTGAAATGAATTTTAATCAAGTAAGCAGCACAACTGCACAAACGGTCCTGCTTTTAATTCCTTCTCCATCTGTATTGGATGAAGGGTTTGTTTGCTTGAGCTATGAGTGATTTTTTTAAAATTATTTTTAAAAAATATAAAAGTAATTTGTTATTTTGGACATCTTAGGTAAAAATGTTTTTTGTTCTATTAATTATGTTTGAAAATATTAATATAAAAGTATTTTTTTTTGTTTATTTATTACGTTAAAATACTTTTTAAGTAAAAAAATCTTCAAAAAAAATATAAATTATAACTTCTTAAAAAATATTTTTTTTATTTTTACTAATATTTTAGTTTTCTTTTTAGAAAATTGTCAAACATACTAAAAAATAAAAAAGATATATTTTCATTGAGTTTTTTTTAAAACAATTTAATAGCACTTAAAATCTATAGATTCATTAATAAAGATCAGGTAAGAAATCAGATAATTTTAAAACGAGAGTTATTAAGGGGAACATAATAAAAAAATATGGTTTATAATAATTAGTTGAATGTAACAAAGAAAAAAATTTTCTTATAAGGAATTTATTTAACTTTAAGAAATTAGATATCTAGTCCTTTTTATTAGAAATCGCCATCAATTCTTTTCAATCTCTAAAATCTACAATCTTAATCTCACAAGAGCACTACAAATCAAAAAAACAAATCTCCTAAATATCTAAGAATAAAAACAATGGTTGAGAACAAGAGAATATTCAAAAAGCAAAGGGTTAAGAAAATTCTCAAGGGTACTACAAATAAAAAAAACAAATCTCCTAAATATCTAAGAATAAAAACAATGGTTGAGAACAAGAGAATATTCAAAAAGCAAAGGGTTAAGAAAATTCTCAAGTTTCATATTTTAGCCAAAAACAAAATTAATCTTATAATCATCAACAAAAAAACAAGTGTTCACAATCTTTCTCTCTCAACTGATCAAGCCGAAAATAGTTCTGTGACAGAAAAGCCATGTCCAACAACAAAGAACCATAACGGAACTAGAACATCAAGTTAGAAAAGCACAACCAAACTTCTAGATCGGAAAAGACTTTCGATTCAACTAACTGATCACCCAAATAATTCACTACACTTAAGCAAAGAAAATCACTAATCGAACAAACAACAATAACACTCTATGAGATAAGTTTGAAAGTGGTCCCTAAAGTTGCACTCGAGTCTCATAGTAGTTCCTGAACTTAAAAGTTACCCATATTCGTCCTTGAAGTTGCACTTCGGAACTCAGATTCGTCATTCCGGCACATTCTGTCCATCTGGCACCACCGGAAAGCTGATCTGGACTCCTCCGTGACACGTTGGCCAGGTAACGGCTAGCTGACGTGGATTAGTAAACTTTTATGGTGCAATTTGGTCCCTAAATCAAAATTAAAAATTTTAATCCCCAAATTTAATCATCATTCTCTTCTCTACAGTAATCCCTCTTTTCTTTACATGCAGAGATCTTCATATCCCAAATTCACAAGATTTTTCTTTTTGTTTATTTTTAGTTGAAGTATCTTATAACAATAACAACAACTAGAGTCTTCTTAACAACCATTATTTGAACAAGTTTAATCGCTTTTATCCCTTTTTTTTTTAAAGAAAGATGGTGAGATTATAACATAAAAAAAGTTATGTGATATATATAATTAAAGAAATAATGAAAAATTTAGTTTCTAAAATTGTGAACGTTCGTAAAAATTTGTTGACTTTTAAAAATGATTAAATTGATTCCTAAATTCATAAATTGTGAATCTCAACTCATCTCTAATGCTAATATAAAATGTTAAAATGTCAGCATGACATTTACAAACAAAAAAATGATATGATTAATATTTTAATATGATCAAATTAGTGTCTTAAATTAGTTAGTTATATTTATTTTGCTTAATTAGTTTTTTATTAATTAGAGACTAAAATAATAAATATTAAATTAGGTAAATTTTTGCTATTTTTTGTTTCTCTAATATTACCCTTAATTAATTTGAAATACCTATTTAATTATAATAAAATCTTAGACACGTCATTTTAATAAAGATGTCATATGATTTGAAATGCCATAATATAACACTTTATATTAATACTATATGAATGACAGTTAAATTAGGATGATGCATGGTTATTTTGGAACAAGATTAGAAAGGAAATGTAATGTAGTATATAATAATAATGATGTAACATTTTAATTCTGTAAATATAAGAGATAGATTTTTGTAAAGTCATATAAAAATATAAAATTAAATTTTGTAAAGCATTTTAATTAAACTAGAGTTAATAAGTGCATAAAATGTTAAATACAAAGACATAGTATGTGACTTTTAATTAACAAAACATATGCGTGCTTTCAATGAAGTTGTAATTTGTGATCTCTTTTACATCCATATGGATAAGAGAAGAGAAGAAAAGAAAAGAGAGGAGTTACTACTATAGAGAAGAGAATGATGATTAAATTTGGGGATTAAAATTTTTAATTTTAATTTAGGGACCAAATTGCACCATAAAAATTTACTAATCCACGTCAGCTAGCCGTTACCTGTCCAGCGTGTCACGGAGGAGTCTAGATCAGCTTTCTGGTGGTGTTAGGTGGATGGAGTGTGCCAGAAGGACGAATCTGAGTCCCGGAGTGCAACTTTAGGGACGAATATGGATAACTTTTAAGTTCAAGGACTACTATGAGATTCGAGTGCAACTTCAGAGACCACTTTGAGACTTTTTTCAACACTCTATTCATGTGTTTCATCACATAGTCCTTCTTGAGCAACTAAATAACAATTTTTAAAATTATTGATTTGAAAGAAAGAATTAAAAGCAAATCAAAATTATGTCATAACTTCAAAGATTATCAACATAAGAAGAAAAAATTCAATATTGCTTATCAAATTCAGAACAAAATATTTTGATCAGAAACTCAGCAAATCCATGCAATCCACAAATCGAAATACAGTTTTAGAAGGGAATTTGATAATAATTCACAGCAAACACCGTTCGAATCTTTCAAGTAATGCATAAAATGTTGACATCAAGAATTATAGAGAACAACATGAAGATGAAGAAGATTAAAGCATACATTCACAAAAGCGAGAAAGATTAGAATTAGCTATAAGGCAAAAATCGCGAATCAAAATCGAAACTGAAGTTATTGCAAAAGCAAATTCAAGAAAAGCTACCAAAAGAATAACTCAGGGTTGGGTATAAAGAAGAAAGAGGTGGCAAGAAGCGACAAAGAACGCATGATAGCAAGAACCACAAGACAAGAATGACAAAAAAAGTCAAGAATGACATAAAAGACAAGGATGACATTCCTATAGGCCTCTGATAGTGCCATAATTTGTACAAATAGGTGCGCTTGTATTTATGATCCTACCATAGGACACTTGCTTCATATTACACAAATTAAACCTAAGCTCTGATACCACTTTGTCACGGTCCAAAATGAGTTATGACCGGCGCTCAGGAAAATAGTCTCCTAGCAAGCCTAACCAATTCAAATATAAGTTGAATAAGAATGTTACAAATACTTTACAAGTTCTAAAATAAATAATTATACATTTTAAACAAAATTAGAATAATTAAGAATGGTTGGATCCTGCCTGTGACATATAGAGCATATACATCTAGGAACTCGATAAAAATAAATACTCATTGCAGATCGTGACTCTTGATTAGAAAGTCTCACATAGTCAAGTATTTGTTCCTGAAAAATATTTTTAGAAAAAGGGACGAATTTTGCAATTCAGTGACTAGACAATACATCTAAAATTCACATGAGACCATATAAATATTATAATTAAAGTAATTTTAATTAGAAAATAGTAGTTGATAATAATAAGTGAATGAGTTAATACTCAAAATCGTCCCTAAAAGATATCCCGATTTCCATTTTGGTCCTCGAAAGATAAAGTTAATCAAAATCGTCTCCGAAAGATACACGACTTAGTCACGTTAGTCCTTCCGTCAGTTGGATGATGACGTGTCACGTTAAGTGCCACGTGGCACATGATGACATGGTGGGTGATGCCACGTGTCACGAGATGATTGGTTGACGTGTCAGATCAGTGACACGTGGCACGCCAGGTGTCAGGTTAGTGACACGTGTCACTTGACATGTAAAAAAGTTATTTTTAATCAAAATAGTCTTTGAAAGTTCAGACGTAAGTCATTTTCATCCCTAAAATTTTAAAAAATAATCAAATTAGTCCTTATATAATTTTTTTTAATTTTTCTTGATAATATTAAATTTAAAATATTTTTTGATACTACTAATTTTAATAGAAATGTAATTGACAAACAAAAAATTAGTAATGGTATCTTTTCTTCTCTCTCCTTTAAATCTTCTCAAAATCTCTCTTATTCTTTTCTATTCTAAAACATTTTTCTTACATTATCACATTTTGCTAGAATATATATATACTCAAAATTGAAATGTATGTATTTGTTAACCTAAACAAAGTTATATGCTCAAAATCAAAATTTATGTATTAAAAGAAAAATTATATAATCTATCTCAAACATATGAGACACACAAAATATTAAATATTTTTAACTATATGGAAGTACTAAAGAAAATATTAATCTGGTCATAATATATATTCGTTACCAGCGTTAATATCTTAGTTGTCAAATTATTTTGGTTTGAGTCAAATAAATCTATTAAGAAATCTAAATCTTTTTTTTTTTTTTAAATATTTACAAGAAACAAATATAAAATAGCACAAACGAAATTATTAAACTAATTACATGATTATCACATCTAAATTTATAAGTGATGTTATTCAAGGGTCGAAGGAGTGTCATTTTACTTTTTCTAAATAATGAATTTAAAAAGAAATTCAATTTTTCTTAGAACTTTCTAAATTTAATTAGTTTCAATTTATAATTGTGAAAGATTATATAATTTTTGTGTGTTTTATATGTTTGAGGTAGATTATATAATTTTACTTTTAATACATAAATTTTGATTTTGAGCATATAACTTTGTTTAGGTTAACAAATACATACATTTCAATTTTGAGTATATATATATTCTAGCAAAATGTGATAATGTAAAAAAAAAGTTTTAGAATAGAAAAGAATAAGAGAGATTTTGAGAAGATTTAAAGGAGAGAAAAGAAAAGATACCATTACTAATTTTTTGTTTGTCAATTACATTTCTATTTCAAATTTAATATTATAAAAAAATTAAAAAAATTATATAAGGACTAATTTGATTATTTTTTAAAATTTTAGGGATGAAAATGACTTACGTCTAAACTTTCAAGGATTATTTTGATTAAAAATAACATTTTTACATTACGTGTCACTGATCTGACACGTCAACCAATCATCTCGTGACACGTGGCATCACCCACCACGTTATCATGTGCCACGTGGCACTTAACGTGACACGTCATCATCCAACTGACGGAAGGACTAACGTGATCAAGTCTTGTATCTTTCAAGGACGATTTTGATTACTTTTATTTTTCGAGGACCAAAATGGAGATCGGAATATCTTTTAGGGACGATTTTGAGTATTAACTCTAAGTGAATGAAGAAGGGAGTGGCAGCACAATCCAATTTTGTGCATGAAATTAAGGAAAGAACCCCTTTACTTATGGTTCAGGTTGGTGCTTGAATTTTTGTGCGTTGCTTCCAAAGTTAAATTAATGTTACTACTGATTTGCTGAGTTTTCGAATAACATCCTTACTTAATGCCCACCATCAGCATTTTCCTATCCCTGTAGTTCTATTTTCCATGATTTCAAAGTTTATACGAAATCATTCATGGTGGTTTCCCAAATGATGACTGTCTTATTTTGTGGCGGTATTATAGACTGCTTATATTATCTTATTATTGACATCTGCACATTTAACTGTGTTTATTCAACTACGAAGTAAATAGAAGCCATAAGTTGTAATGTTGCAAGGGCCAATCTCTGAAGGGATGCCTAATTTGTTGATCAATGAAAGCAATGCATGTGATTTTAAAATGATAAATGTGCATTTAAGAAACACAAGTTGTCATTTGATATGCACATTATATGGCTTATTGAAATCAACCTATGAAATTAGCAATCTAATAAGGATCTTCATGGATGATTATGCAGCTTTCTGCAATGAGGCATTATAAAAATACTCATTTAATCTGGATTTGATTAATAGATCATTGTTTGTTAGAAAATTAAATCAAGAATATTTAAGAAAGTAGTATAACTACAATATACTAGAATATACTAGAATATTGAAGAAGTTCAAAATCAAATTGAATTGGAATTGAATGGAAGTTGCACTCATCACCTCCATACTAGAAGAATCATGAAGTGCATTGGAAGCTTCAAAATTGATGACTAAGCTTAATAAAGAATTTTTAAGATGTATTAGAAATTACAAGAAGTTACTTATTTGAATAGTCAAAATAAGAAGCAAAGTTAGATAAGTATGTGTATTAAGAAGCTAGTAGAATCATGAACTTTTAGTATGAAACTTTGCCTATATAAAGGCACATATGCCTTATGTATTTTGTGTGTTCCATGAAATGAAAAAAGATATGATTATGTAAAGTCCTTCTTTGTTCTATTATTTCATAAGAGTGTTGGTGAGTTTGAGAGATTGAAAATATGATAGTGTTACTTAAGAAAGTGAGTGATCTTGGGGCCAATTGAAGTGTGAGTATTATTCTTACAATTGGTATCAGAGCTGGTTAATCCAGCGCCTGGTGTTAGAGAGTTTGTGAGGTGTGGGAGAGTTCTCACATAGTTGTTTGTTCATAGAGTTGGTATGGCAAACACCTTCAATATTGTGTGGTCTGGTCCCAAGGTAGATGGGAAACTTGATTATAGTTATTGGGAGACTTTAATGTCTACCCATTTGAAGGTCCAGAACCTGTGAAATTTCATTGAACCAGGTTTGCAAGAAGGAGCAGATGCTGCCCAACAGAGGAGATATCAATTGGCGCTATCTCAAATTCACCAAGGAGTAGATTATACGGTGTTTGGCAAAATTACAAATGCCAAAAGTGCAAAAGAAGCATGGAACACATTGAAGCTGTCATATAAAGGCGTAGATAAAGTTCAGAAAGCAAAGCTACAGTATTTGAGAAGAGAATATGAAAGGTATGAGATGTCTAGCTCAGAAACCGTTGAGCAATATTTTACTCGTGTTACAGATCTCGTCAATAAGATAAGAGTCTATGGAGAAGATATGTCCGATAGCAAAGTGGTGGAGAAAATTCTTCACACCATGCCGATGAAGTATGACCATGTGGTGACTACGATACTAGAGTCCCACGATATGGACACCATGACGATTGCAGAGTTGCAAGGAACCATGAAAAGTCACATCAGCAGAATATTGGAGAAGTCAGAAAAATCAATTGAGGAAGCCCTGAAAAGTCTAGTGAATTTAAACAATGTTGCAGAATCAAGTCATACACAAGTAGGACAAGGTCGTGGTTTTAATTTTCAAAGTAGAGGCAGAGGAAGTTTCAGATGTAGAGGTCCTGGCAATTACAACCAAGAAAGTTATAATAATTTTACACCACCTAATCAAGGAAGAGGTGGAACGAATTTCAGGCCTATCAACCGAGGAAGAGGTCGAGGCAATTTTTATCAAGAAAGAACCAATTTTAACTGCTTTTATTGTGGAAAGTATGGACATAAAGCAGCATATTGCAGATTCAAAATGGTGAATAACAATCAAGCACACGTTGCAGAAAATCAGAATCAAAATGCTAATGATAATCCGGGTACTCAAACTTTATTTTTTACAAGTAATTCATGTGCTGAAGATGAAAATATATGGTACTTGGATAATGCTTGCAGTAATCATATGTCTGGTAGAAAGGAGTTATTTTCTTCTCTAGATGATTCAGTTAAACTATTATTGAAGTTTGGTAATAGTACAAAGATCCCTGTTGAAGGAAAAGGGCACATACCAATTAGATTGAAGGATGGTTCTCTGAGTTATATTTCTGATGTTTTCTATGCTCCTGAACTTGATTACAATTTATTGAGTATGGGGCAATTATCTGAGAAGGGATATAAGATGATAACTTATCATGGATATTGCACTGTGTTTGACAACAACAGAAGGTTCATAGATAAAGCAAAGATGACTTCAAACAGAATGTTTCCATTAAAAATTCAACATGTTAATCCCTCTTGCATGAGTTCTGTGATACTTGATGATAATTGGTTGTGGCATATGCGGTTTGGGCATTTCCATTTTTCTGGCCTAAACTACTTGTCAAAAAAAGGACTTGTTTCTGGTCTACCACGTATTCATATTCCCAATTGTGTTTGTGAGATTTGTCAACTGGAAAAGAAACACAGAGATCCATTCCCTATAGGAAAGTCATAGAGAGCCAGAAGATTACTTGAAAGTGTGCATTCAGATCTCTGTTCTGTAGAAGTTCCAAGTAACGGTGGTAGCAGGTATTTTATCACTTTTATTGATGATTTTAGTAGATATACATGGGTATACTTTCTGAAGCAGAAATCAGAAGCATGTGATGTCTTTAAGACATTCAAGACGTTTGTCGAAAAACAAAGTGGCTGTAAAATCAAAATTCTCAGAACAGACAGAGGAACAGAATATCTTGCGTGTTCAAAATACTTTAAGCAACACGGAATTCAACACCAACTAACAACTAGATACACTCCTCAACAAAATAGAGTTGCTGAAAGAAAGAACAGAACCATCATGGATATGGTCAGATGCATGCTCAAGTCAAAACAAATGCATAAAGAATTTTGGGCAGAAGCAGTCGCAACAGGAGTTCATATTTTAAACAGGTGTCTAACAAAAATTGTTCGTGATAAAACTCCAGAGGAAGCTTGGAGTGGAAAGCGGCCTTCCATTCATCATTTCAGAATCTTTGGGTGTATTGCTTATGCCCACGTACCAGATCAATTAAGGAAGAAGTTAGATGACAAAGGCGAGAAGTATATCTTTATTGGCTATAGCACAGACTCAAAAGCATACAAGTTGTACAATCCAAAAACAAAGAAAGTAATCATTAGCAGAGACGTGACGTTCGACGAGAAAGACTTGTGGGACTGGAACACAAAGACAAAAAAGCAGCTGACTATAATTCCAAATACATGTGATGAAGTAGAAGAAATGCAACCTGACACAACCGAACAACCAAAATCATCTAGAAGACCTCAAAGAGAGCGGAGACTACCTGCTAGATTAGCAGATTATGAAGTTGGCAATGACAACGATCCGTCCGATGAAGAAATCATAAACTTTGCTCTATTTTCAGATTGTGAGCCGTTGAACTTTGAAAAAGCCTCTAAAGACAACAATTGGAAGAAAGCAATGGATGAGGAGATTCATGCCATTAAGAAGAATGACACATGGGAGCTAACTGATTTACCAACAGATAAGAAGCCGATTGGAGTAAAGTGGGTTTACAAAACTAAGTACAAACCCAACGGTGAAGTTGATTGTTTCAAAGCAAGATTAGTTGCTAAGGGATACAAGCAAAAGCCAGGTATCGATTATTTTGAAGTATTTGCTCCTGTTGCAAGATTAGACACTATTCGTATGATTATTTCACTCTCGCGTCAAAATAAGTGGAAGATACATCAAATGGATGTTAAGTCTGCATTTCTAAATGGCACTTTAGAAGAAGAAGTGTATGTCGAGCAACCTGCAGGATATGAAGTTCTTGGAGAAGAAGATAAATTTTACAAGTTGAAAAAAAGCCTTGTACGGGTTAAAGCAAGCACCAAGAGCGTGGTACAAGAAGATTGATTCTTATTTTATTCAGAATGGTTTCAGAAGATATCCATTTGAACATATGCTTTATATCAAGTTCGTTGAACCTGGAGATATCTTGATCGTGTGTCTTTATGTTGATGATTTAATTTTTACTGGCAACAATTTGAAGATAATTACACAATTCAGGGAGGCTATGATAAAGCACTTTGAAATGACAGATATGGGTTTAATGTCTTACTTTCTTGGCATTGAAGTGGTTCAAAAAGATGATGGTATTTTCATTTCTCAGAAGAAATATGCAAATGATATTTTGAAGAAATTTCAGATGGAACATTCAAAACCAGTTCCTACTTCAGTCGAAGAGAAGTTCAAGTTGCTAAGAGAAGATAAAGGAAGAGCAGTAAATCCCACATACTACAAAAGCTTGATTGGAAGTCTGAGGTACTTAACTGCAACTAGACCAGATATTGTGTTTGGAGTTGGTTTGCTTAGTAGATTTATGGAGGAGCCTTGTACCAACCATTTGCAAGCGGCAAAACGTATTCTTCGATATATCAAAGGTACTTTAAATGATGGTATTTATTATGAAAATACTAATGAAGTAAATCTTGTCGGTTACACTGATAGTGATTGGGCCGGAGATATAGAAACAAGAAAAAGTACTTCAGGATTTGTATTTCATTTTGGTTCTGGTGTAATTTCATGGCCGTCAAAAAAACAACCAGTAGTAGCACTCTCTACAGCAGAAGCAGAATATATAGCAGCAGCAAGTTGTGCAACGCAAGCAGTTTGACTAAGAAGAATTCTTGAGGAATTGAACGAGAAACAAAATACTCCAACAACAATATTTTGTGATAACAAGTCAGCTATTGCACTTTGCAAAAATCCAATATTCCATGGAAGATCGAAGCATATTAATATTCGATTTCACAAAATCAGAGAGTTGGTGAATGAGAAAGAAGTTGTAATCGAGTATTGTCCAACTGAAGAACAAGCTGCAGATATATTTACAAAGCCATTGAAGACCGAGTTATTTTACAAGTTGAAGAAGATGGTTGGAATGATAAACTCTATAAGCTTGATTTAAGGGAGGCAATGTTAGAAAATTAAATCAAGAATATTCAAGAAAGTAGTACAACTACAATATACTAAAACATTTAAGAAGTTCAAAATCAAATTGAATTGGAATTGAATAGAAGTTGTACTCATCACCCCATACTAAAAGAATCATGAAGTGCATTGGAAGCTTCAAGATTGATGATTAAACTTAATAAAGAATTTTCAAGATGTGTTAGAAATTACAAGAAGTTACTTATTTGAATAGTCAAAGTAAGAAGCAAAGTTGGATAAGTATGTGTATTAAGAAGCTAGTAGAATCATGAACTTTTAGTATGAAACTTTACCTATATAAAGACACATATGCCTTATGTATTTTGTGTGTTCCATGAAATGAAAAAAGATATGATGATTATGTGAAGTCCTTCTTTATTCTATTATTTCATGAGTGTTGGTGAGTTTTAGAGATTGAAAATATGATAGTGTTACTTAAAAAAGTGAGTGATCTTGGGACCAATTGAAGTGTGGGTATTATACTTACATTGCTCGATGATTTTTGTGACAATTGAATGTCAGAACTTTGTTATTTTCATGGTTATCGAATAACCTCTTTTCTCTTGCAGGAAGAAAAGTCTGCTGGAGTAAAGAAGAATCCGTCCTCGCGTCCATTAAGCATGGTTATAAAAGTCAAGCCCCAGGCTAAAAAGGCCAAGGCGGATGAAAAAAATGCTGAAGAAGTTTCAAAAGCGGAAACCACTCTCGAGGATGATGATAGTGAACCCCAAGCTAAAAAGTCCAAGATAGATGGAGCAAATGCTGATGTTTCTAAAGCTGAAACTACTACTGAAAATGATTTGCCTAAGCCAGCACAATCATTAAATGCCCTTGTTTCCTACAGTGACGAAAGTGATGAGGACTTGTAATTTGATTTTTGTATTATGACAAGTTAGAGATCTTGTTCCTTATCATATAGCCATAGCCTCTAGTTATCTGTTGTATGTCATTCATGCCTAACACTTCCATTGTGGATGCCTAAAAGGCAACAAGGCATCACAATCACATCCAACTTAACCATGTACATTTTTTATTTGTGGAATAGAAAATTGAGCATGAATAGGATTTGGCTCTTGTTAAAATTTAAATTATGATAGCCGTTTACTTTCAAAGAAGTTTTTTTTTTTTTTTTTTTTTTTTTTTTTTTTTTTCTTTTTTCTTTTTTGGGGACTGTTACCATAAAACACGTCTTAAAAAAAAAAAGAAGTTATCATATACAATTGGGTGCAGCGTGATTATCGTTTACATTATTTTCTCAAGAAATTTTCCTAAAATAGTTATTTTCAGTTTGTCTGTTATATAATAACATATCTGACCTAACCTTTCGGTGAAATGAATTTTAAATCAAGTAAGCAGCACAAACGGTCCAGCTTTTAATTCCTTCTCCATCTGTATTGGATGAAGGGTTTGTTTGCTTGAGCTTTCGAAAAAAATGTTTTTTGAGTTATTTTTTTTAAAAAATTTTTTAAAAATATAAAAGTAATTTGTTATTTGGACATGATAAAATGTTTTTTGATCTATCAATTATATTTAGAAATATCAATACGAAAGTATTTTTTGTTTATTTATTATGTTAAAACACTTTTTTAAATAAAAATCTTTTAAAAAATATAAATTATAACTTCTTAAAAAAAATATTTTTTTTGCTAGTAATTTTTTAGTTTTATTTTTAAAAATTTGTCAAACATACAAAAAAAATAAAAAAATATTTTTTTGTTGAATTTTTTTAACAATTTAATAGCACTTAAAAAAACTCAGAGTAGATTCATTAATTGAGAAATTAGAAAGATGTGAAAGGAAATTTGTTCAAGCCCTATTGCAGCTTGATGGGAGTCTAACAGTTCCTCTATCTTTCCCAAGCCTCAGTTGCTGAAAGTTGACTATTTTTACGGGAAAAAAAATGGAGGATTTAGGCCGCTTAACAATAAGCCGCCGGCTTATGTTCGATACGAGCAGTGTCCATGATGGGCTTAATTTTTTCTTTTTGAAGACATGATGGGCTTAGTTTCAACTCACTTAGACACTGGCATAATCCGTATTGGGCCTAACATATACGCGAACAATGTTGTATATAAGTAGCCTCCATCGGACTCAACATAAGTAAATGGCGGGAAAAGTTATCGCTATTTTAATTTCAAGTGCAACTAGGTATTAATTTCTATTTTAGTTTTTTTCCCTTTTATTATCATCACCGTTCCGGCTTTCTCAGTCTGCCGATTTTGCTTCTGGGGGAAGAAGAAGACAACGACAATGGCGACGTCGAAGTACGAGTACCCAACGCTTTCGAGACCAGAGATAATCACAACCTTAGCGCAATTGCAGATTGCCAACATGATTGAGCAAGACTTCATCCACCCAAACCCTGACTTGATCTTCGAACTCTATACACGCCTCCTCATCCACCTCGACTTTCTTGAGTACTAATTTGTTACTCTTTCTTCGTTTTTGATTCTGTTACGAGTTAGTTTTCTTGCGTTAACCTGAATTCTGTTACTCAAAAAAGTTAGTTACGATGGACCATTCTTATTTCCGTTTTGTGTTCTCGAATTTGCGAGTTGGTGTCTCTGTCAACAGGGAAGAGAATGAGCAGCTTGATTTTGAAGCGGTGTCGAATTTCGATGATCCTGAACTTCACATGGAGTCCATCCGCGCTACAAAACTGTACTACAAGATTAAGGAGGTGCTGGCCATACTCGAGTGCCCTAGGAGAATTGTGTTCACGTTCGCTGATCTCCTTATGCCGGACACTCAGCGCACCGAGTTTTTCATCGGCTCTATTGTCAATTTTGTTCTCTATAGGTGGATACTTCTTTGCCCTTTCTATAGAAAGTTAGGAGAAACTGATAAGCATTTCTTAGCACAATAATCCAAGCGATTGCATTCATATATGTCTCTCATATACTTTTAGAGATGGTTTCTTCATAGTTCATAGACTCTGTAGGGAAATTAATATGTGGTGTTGGCATAACTGCCTAATTGTCATACTTGTTGCTTGTTTTCAATTCTCATTTTCTTTTCTTCAATTAAAAAATTGTAGGGAAGGGAAATTGGTTGAGATATCAAAAATTGGAGACGAAGTCAGCGCTCTGGAGGAGCAGCGAATAAATTTGGAGGAGAATGAGATTCCTCAGGTTTATTTGTGGATGGATCACGTAATCATTATTGAATTTACTTGAGTATTAGCCTTTGTTGACCGTTTCTGGTTGCAGGTGAAATCAGAGATTTCCAACTTGAATGAAGCTAGGGAAAAAGAGATGGCTGTTGTTCAGGAGGTTGATGCAAAGGTTGCGGAACTTCGTAACACTATCATGACCCTTAATAAAAATCAGATGTCACTGAGGACTACTTTAAAGAAGTCAAAGGACCAGGCAGAAGAAATGGATGCGAAGGTGAGTTTATTTTCCCTTATCATATCATCTGTAGCTTTGGTCTATAGAAGCTTATCATTGTGAGTTATCAAATCTTATGCCTTATTGGCTTATTCTTGGTGATTTTGGATGGTATATGGGCAGAACATCTATAGAGGAGTAAAAATTTATTTCCTTTCAATAGATAATGCAACTTCTGAATACATTACAAGCTAATTATAACAATCAGCAATGAATGGTTAACCTTATCATAGACTTATTCTCCATTTCTTAATGCAGATTTCTAATGCTGAATTTACACTGTCACAAAATGCTCAAGAAAATGAGAATCTACGTTCAAAAATTGCCCAATCACCTGACAAAATTCAGGTACAAGTTCTATCTGTTTCGTATCAATAATTAGCATCGATTGCAAATTAACTTTGTTGATGATGTTCACTTCATTGTTCTTTTATAGGCATCACCTAAGTTAATTGCTTTTATGTTCTTTGCAACCAATATGTTGTATACTTTTCTCCCTGCAAGCCTGCTTGTGTGAACATTAAACTGGAGATTATTGGACTACTTTACTGTCTTCTTAATAATTTAAGTATGATCAGATACTAATGCTTTCCATTTTTTAGGTGTCTGCGTGATGAAAATTGCCATGAAATAAGCTACTTCTTTCTAATCATTATTTGTTTATTACTTTTTTATATTTATGTTAAATTGTGTTTTGTTATGTGAGGTTTGAACTAAACTGTTCTGTTCTGTTTTGTTAATGATGCAAGTTAACATGTTCTGTTTGCATAACTGACTAATTGTTATATGTTTCTTTATTGTTGTGTAGAGACTTAAGATATTTTCTCTGCCTATTCACTAATGTAAATTATCTTCTCTACTTTTTGCTAAAGAGGGCTTTAGAAGAGAAGAAATTAGCTCGAGAAGAGGCAATGAAAGCTGAAAGGTTGGCAATGCAAACTTTTCATGAGAAGACTTCTCTCCTTGAAGTTTATTCCAAGGTATATTGTTCCAGGGCAGGTTTTTCTTTCCGTCATCTGTATTTTAGGCAGCAGTAAAGTAATCTAGTATAGACATTTTCTTATTTTGTTTTCTTCTTCTTATAGTATGAAAAAGCTTAGGTGGCCACCATAGTATTTCTAATTCCTGATTGTTGTTTTCTGTTAAGAGTTCAGAGTTAGGATACTGCTGCCTAGCTTGAAAGAAATCATTTTAGACAGCAGAGCAGCAGACTTCACTTTCCAAAATAAGTTTTCTGTTTTATTATTATGAATTGTGTTTTTCCACTCTATGAACCCAAGAGCCTATATGTTCATATGTTGTCTTTCCTGACCCCCCCCCCCTTCCTCCTCCTCCTCCTCCTCCTCCTCTTCTCTTCGGTGTCATACTGTTAAATGATTTTATTCACAGATTGTCTCAGCTTCTAGCCATCAATCCACCTATAAAATTCACAATGTCAACATGAACATGCATATATAAATAATCTTTTGTTCTTAGTGTACAAATCAATTTATCTTTTTAACTTCTTTTCTTAGGTTGGCAAGAAAATGTCAAAGCACTACAAGCAAATGCTGGCTATAAAGGAACAGGTATCAACGTAGTTTTGCCATTGGAGTTCTGCTTTCATTCTGTCTTAGTGATTGAAAATATAATATGAATTCTCCACATTAACATGGTCTATGGAGAGAAAAGCTGCTTCTTTTGTTATATATATATAACTTCCTTCAATGATTACTATTGTGCAAAACCTCTTGTTTGATATCAGTAGCACTTCATATAGGTAAATTCTGCTAAATCGGTTGAAAAGGAGCTTAAAGCTTTGAAAGCTAAACTTAGCGATGAACAAGTATTGGAGAAGTCCCTTGAGTCCAAATTGGCTGAAAAACAAAGTAAAGGTACATTCTTGGGCAGGCAACGCTCGCATTTCCTTTTCCAATTTATATTGCTATTTTTACAGAAGACATTGCTGAAAGCTGTTCACAAATGACCTAAATTATTTTCACTCAATGCTGTATTTTTCTCTTCAAACTTTTCAATGGCATCTGTTTACTGAAATGCGGCATAACTATATGCTAGATTATTTTGTAATGCTTTTTTAGTATAAAACCATGCAACTTCTCTACTTGTTTCCCTTCCTTAGTTTTGCAGATGGAAGAAACGAAAAGGCAGGTAGAGAAAGAGTGCACTATTATGCAGGAAAAATCAATAAAATACCTAAATGGTATAACATCCGATGTGGAATATAAGAAACGTGACATCGAAACAAGACGGAGAAATGTTGAGGCCGTGTTAGAAGAGGTACAATTTCTGAGTTTCATAATAAAAAAAGTAATTTGTGATGAAAGAGTGAATTTTTGTTATTTCTTCTGCAATTGATAGGTGGATGCTACAAATGGTAAAATGAAGTCAGTAAAGGAATCTGGAGCTGCTAAAGTGGAACTGTTAGGTCACAAGTCTGAAGAGATAATCGAAGAGGTACATGGTCAATTGTTTACTTTTACTATTTGTGCCTGTTCTAGTCTCCTTGTTGCCTTGAATAGCTTTACAGTGCATCCATAATGCCTCCTTAATCACAAGGAAATGAAAATTAAGATTCATGACTTGAGCTATATTTGTTATACTTATACCTACTACAGAAGTCCAATTTTCTAAGTGCTTAAATCCTTACTCTTAGCACTGATGAGATTGAAAATTTAGTGGTGGTGTAATAATGAATGAGAAATAGCTAACTATAATGCATTGATTGTTGCAGTTTCGAAAGTATGTAAACTCGATTGCACGTGTGGTTGAATCTGGGCCAGAAGGCGTTGGTGTTGATATTTAATTCGTAAGCAATTTGCAATACATCCTTTACTTTTGCTAAAACACAACAGTGAAGCATCTTTATTTCATTTTGTATATATATTTTTTATGAAGATAATATAGACCTGATTCTGAAGTTTGTGATCTTTGATGAAAGGGCAGTATGGACAAATCAAACTATTTCTTCGTGGCTTCTTTTAGCTTATGCGTTTTGTTTATGGCTCATGATCTAGTTAGTTCTTGTTCATGCATGTCACTTTAATAGAAAATAGGCAGATTTATCCTCTAAATTTTGTATCCAAAAACAAAGTTTTGGTTCCGACCTATATTTAAGGCTACTATTAAGATAAAATGCATTTTGGATACAAATAGTCCATTTTAAGTACAGTACGCGGAGATTTCGGGGAGGAATCAACTGAGATAACATAAAATGAGAAGACACCACATCCAATTCAAAACTTTAAGGTTATAAGTTAATGGGTTTCTCATCTTATAAACTTCTCACTCTTCCTTGTTTTCTTTAATGTGAGACTAATTTCATACATTCCTCGCACTTGTAACATTAACAAATACATGTATGTGTTGTGCGTAAGGTGAAATTTTCTTAATACTAACCTTTTTGTAAAAGGTGAAATTTTCTTAATACTAACCTTTTTGTAGGATATTATAAACTCTTTTTTTACTTTCTCTAAAATATTAAGGTAGCGTTTGTTTTGAAGTACTGAAATGGAGATTGGGACTGAGTATATTTGTTGGTCTAAAAATTATTACTCAAATTTTAGTCTGTCTCTAAAATTTCAGTATTTCAGTACCTTCAAAAAGTAGGAACACAGAGAATTGAAATTTTTGGAGACGAAAATTAAAATTTTAATAATATTTTATACCTAAAATATTCCAATTTCAATTAATTAATTCCAACTTTATCTTTTGTGCAAATTAAATTAGAATTTCATTCTGATTTCAATCTCTGTTTCTTATTTTACATCAAACACAATACTAAAATTTATTTCAATCTTAGTCTCTCAGTCTGTCTTTTTTCCAAACATTACCAAATGGTGATTGCATGATCTATTTCCAATTCTTTACTAAGAATTCAACACAACTATTACATTAGTCACACTACGTACCAATTTTCATCTTGGAAATTGGAAAAGATAAGCAAGGATAACGAATTGCCTAGCATCATAACAAAGTTATTGTCATGCTGTTGACGCACTATAATGAAGTTGGACCAAGGAAGCATAAAAACCATCCTCCATGCTAATGAGGGTCTCATGTCTTCCTTTTTCCACAATAACTCCATCTTTAACTACAGCAATGACATCTGCATTTTTAATTGTGGATAGACGATGTGCCACAACCACAGTGGTTCTATTCACAATCACTTTGTCTAATGCATCTTGAACAACTCTCTCCGACTCTGCATCCAATGCACTTGTGGCCTCATCAAGTAGCAATATCTTTGGACTCTTTATTATAGCACGTGCAATGGCTACACGTTGCTTCTGCCCACCAGATAACTGTATTCCCCTCTCTCCCACCACAGTATCATAACCCTATTACACCAAATCCAAAAACCATAACTCAATTGAAAAACACAAATACCAACAAGTTGAGTGTTGTTTTTACCTGTTGTAAGGCACTAATAAAGCCATGAGCATTGGCCAGTTCTGCTACTTGTATGACTTCTGCTTCAGTTGCATTGCCTCCTTTACCATATGCAATGTTGGCACGAATGGTGTCATTGAATAATACTGGCTCTTGACCTACAAGTCCTATCTGCTGCCTCAACCACTTGAGCTGCAACTTCTGAATTTCTATCCCATCAAGTGTGATTTGACCAAAATCTGGATCATAGAATCTTTGTAACAAAGCAATCACTGTGGATTTCCCGCTTCCACTCTCACCAACAAGGGCCACTGTCTGGAAAATTTGATTGAAATGGTTAGTTTGATAACATGCATCTTCATCAGTTTGATAACATGAAATGGAGCTTGAAAGAAGAGTGCTTAATTTACTTTGCCAGAATGGATGGTCAAACTTAGGTCTCGAAAAATCTGTATATCCGGTCTAGATGGATACTTAAAGCCTACATGGCGAAACTTGATTTCACCATGTACATTTTCCAGTGTTGTACCAGACTCATCACTTGGATCTATCTTCGACTTCATATCAAGAAGTCCAAATATGGAAGCAGCAGCTGACTTGGCTTTGCTAGAATCAGGTGCAAGTGAGCTTGATTGGGAAATTGCGTTAGCTGCCATAGTTAAAGCAAAGAAAACCTACAACAAATCCAAAGAAGGAAGCTTTTAGTGAAGAAATATTGAAAATTCAGGTGCAAGTGCTAAAAAGAGTTAGTACTAAGTACCCTTAAAACATCTGAGAATGATGCCTTGCCATCCTTCACAAATCTAGCTCCAGCATAGAAACAGGTTGCATAGACACAATAGAGAAGAAAAAATGAAACCCCGAATCCTATTCCACTGATCAAGCCTTGCCTTATTCCTGTTTTCCTTGGACCTTCACATTTCTTCTTATAGAATTCCATAACTTTCTCTTCAGCGCAGAAAGATGCCACTGTTCTTATGCTTCCAACTGCATCGTTAGCAACCTGGCTCGCTTCCTCATACATCCGCTGCATAAAAATATGCACATTATCATAGGATTTTTCGCTGAGTCTAATAAACCATGAAGTACTTTCATAGCAAAGTATTGAGATGGAAAAAGTCTCACCTTTGCATCTGAACTGAAGCCTTTCAAGAACTTCATTTGAACATATCCATTCAGTCCAACAAGAGGGGCTATGACAACAATGATCAACGCCAATTGCCAGCTTGCAACAAAAGCAATGATCAAGCCTGTACATGCTGTTGCAATATTTTGAACTAGTAGTCCTAATGCATCCCCAACAAGGGCGCGAACAGATGTAGCATCCGTCGAGAGCCTTGAACCGATTGCGCCACTCGAATGATCAGCCTCATCAAACCATGAAACCTCCATGTTGATCACCTTCTCAAAACATAGCAACCTAATTCGCTGGATTAGCTTATGGCCAGCCACAGAGAAAAAGTATCCTCTTGCTATAAGAGCAATTAAAGATGCAAGTCCAAGGGTCATAAACATTAGTGCCCAAAACCTTGAGTCCTTTTTTAACTCATTGAATGGTTCATAAAATGTTTTGATGGCACTAGAAAGCAACAAACCAAACACTGGCCATATAGCACCATTTGCTGTGGCAGTTATAGATCCCATAAGAAGCACTGGAATCTCTGGTTTGTTAAGGGAAAAAAGCCACCATAGTGGAACCTCTTGTGATGGTACATCCTCTTCTCTTGGAGTTTCAACTTTAGGGTCAAGGATATTAGCTCCTGTAGATAAGCCGAAGGAAGTCGAGTGGCGGCTACTGCTACCAGCAGATGATTCTGATCTTTGAAATGACCACCTTTTACTTTTTGAGAGTTCAGACTTGTTTTGATTGTCTGCATTCTTTAATGAATCATCCTCTCTTATCTCTTGTAAACGTATAAGCTGAGAGTAAGCTCCTTCGGGGTCCTTGACTAATTCAACATGTGTTCCTGATTGATAAACATGAAGTCAGTTACAAATATATATAAAACAAAATTTTATCATGATGAGAGAATCCATGTCTTATCTTTGCATGCTCTGTACCTTTCTCAACCATTTTCCCTGTATGAATTACAGCAATCATGTCTGCATTTCTCACCGTGCTTAGGCGATGAGCTACAATAACAGTAGTTCTGTTGATCATGATCCTGTCTAGGGCCTCTTGCACTATTCTTTCAGATTCTGCATCAAGTGCACTTGTGGCTTCATCTAGAAGCAAAATCCTTGGATCTTTTAGGATAGCTCTTGCAATGGCAATGCGTTGCTTCTGTCCACCAGATAGTTGTGTTCCATGCTCACCAACCATTGTTTCCAATCCCTACATACACATCACAAGGAAGCATTTAATTAAGTTTACTTAACGAGTTAGATTATGAATCCAAAAATTCCTTTGATATTGTAGAACCTGTGGCAGTTTATCAATGAAATTAGCAGCATTTGCAAGTTCAGTTGCAACTTTAATCTCTTCAATTGTTGCTCCCTCCTTTCCATAAGCAATGTTATCCTTGATGCTACATGCAAACAACACTGGCTCCTGGCTGACAAGGCCAACTTTTCCTCTGATCCATCTAACCTGAAATTCTCTAATGTTAATGCCATCAATAAGAACTTCACCTGCCTGTGGATCATAGAATCTTTCTATCAAACTGATAACTGTGGACTTCCCACTTCCACTTTGTCCTACTAAAGCCGCAGTTGTGCCACTTGGAATATGCAGAGAGAATCCGTTGAATATCAGCTCCTCGGGTCTGGCCGGATAACTGAAATAGACATCCCTCAACTCTATATCGCCATGAATATCTTCCAATGTTTTTCCAGTAGGATCATAAGCATCAATCTCAGGCTTTCTCTCAATTGTTTGAAACATTTTATAGGCTGCTGCTTTACCCGAAGCAAAAGCACTTAAGCAAGGACTTGCTTCCCCAAGAGACCTAACATATACATACACAGAATTAGGCAAGCAAATAGAATGCATCTAGTTTTATCCCGAAGGTATCTATGTACTTACATGGAAGCACTTAACGCAGCAACCATGACATTGACCACCATACCCCCATTATATCCTTTTTCCATTATCATCTTTGAACCATACCATACAGCCAAAGCATAACCGCAAAAAATGACACAGGTAACAACACCAAAACCCATTCCAGCTGCTATGCCTTCGCTAACTCCTGATTTGTATGCATCTTCAAGACGTTTTTCATAACTAGATACTGCTTGCTTTTCCCCAGTGAAGGATGCAACCTTGAAATACATGTAAAAAAGGAAACAATCAATATCATGGCAGAACCTGATATAAGACTCTGAAGCTAACAATAAATTTCAAAGATATTTATTTAGGCTTTGTTAACATACTGTTCTTATAGAACCTATTGTCTGTTCAACTACATGTGCTGCTTTTGCATAAGCATTTTGACCTATGGTTGCCATCTTTTCTATGGTGATGGCCAAAGCTGCGCCAGCTATAGCGAGAATTGGAAGAGCAGACAACAAGACAAGAGTTAGAAGCCACCCTCTGACAAATGATATCACATACCCTCCAACAAATGTTGCAATTAACTGCACAAATTTCCCAACCTGTTTATGCAAGCAAGCCTTTTAGTATATGAATGTTGCAGCAGCATATGATACATATATAGATATAGATATAGATATAGTAGTATTATTAGTATTACCTTCTCACCCATGGCATCTTGAATAAGGACTGTGTCACCTGACATTCTACCTATGACCTCACCAGTGTTTGTCTCTTTATCAAAGAAAGCAATATCTTGTCTTAGAATAGTCTTCAAGTACAAACCCCTTATTCTTGCAGCTTGTCTTTCCCCTGTCACCATCCAACATACCACCTCTGCAGCATGAAACAATGATCTTCATTGCTGAATAACTCATATATAACTGTGTTGAGTTAACAAAAATCAGTGACCTAATTATGGGGTACTTACGAAGGAATGCTGCAACACCTATGCCTATTGCCAAGTACACAAATTTCAGACTGATCTGCAATTTTGGTCAGCATAACTAAATATTATTTTGGTTCTTCACAATTACATACACATTAAGCTGAATATTAGTTTCCTGGATTTTACCTTGGAAACTTGGTTGACAATATCTTCACTGTACAGGTTATCAGCGAAGACGTTTGCCATTTGGCCAAATATTAATGTCATGAGAGGCATTCCCATACCATTTCCAATGGCGGCAATGGTCCCAACAATCATCAACAAGATGTCAGTGGAATCTGCAAACGAGAACAGCTTGAAGTATGGAACTGTTTCTTTTTGGTTCTCTGATGAACTTGTCTCATCATCACGTTTGTAACCGTTCTCACGCCCCATCTCCCTAGTACACTCTTAAGTCCTATGTTATGTAACACTACTACAAAATAACAAAATTATTGAAGCAGTGTAAGGTTGAAACAGAACCAAACAACTTAGTTAGAAAAATTCTTATCATGTATATAATAACGTTTTATAGCATACCAAGTTGTGACTAAATGTGAAACTCTAAAGATACGTGAAGGCTAAGCAACAAACAAAAGGAGCACATAGACATATTATTGCGACGTGTGTTTCCTGGAAGTACCCCTAAGGTAGATTCCTTCATGGCCATTCCATAATGATGCAAAGGGTTGATATCCTTTTCTTTTTTAATCTTAGAACATGGACTTATCCCACAGGATTTTCAAAAACAAGAACACCAAATTATAAATACATAAATAAAATGTTAATGAAATAAACCAACTTGGGTTTGTCGAGCGGTCAGCTCACTAGTCCGCTTAAGCAGGTGTCGGATATTTGAATCCCGCCTTGTGCATGTAACAACCCATTGGCCAACGGCAAGTCCTTAAATGAAACTTAGATCCGCAACGGATTAATCTTTAGCCTGTCGGGTTGGAGAATATTATGGGCAACCAAAAAAAATGTTAATGAAGTAAATTGAAGTGTGTTTTATTGATTCTCCAATTCGATTAACATAGACTTGAAGGTACTATAATTTTGCAGAAAAACAGCAACACACACTTTGGGTTGGTTATCCAGGTAAAGGAGGGACCGAAAATATTTTCCATCTTCTGACCAACCAACTAACTAACTGCCGCAGAAAGAAACTAAACAACAGAATGCCAAAAAGTCATGCATTATATATTACTTAGTCATGGTATTGGTCTATTGGATAGTAACTTGGTATAGGAGATAAATAAATACTACTGTGAAGATATTATTAATAATAATAACAGGTAAAATTATATATTCACAATTAAAATACCAGCAACTTAGTGGGAGTGTGGATTGCATCACAAAATACGGTAACTTAAACAAGACTTTGATTGACATCATGCATGGTTCCATATGTATTATATATCAAGAGGCCCAAACCACACGCAAAAGTCAAAACTATGTAGTAAAAGTGTAAAAACCCAGAAAAGCAAAGGGGTTGACAAATATTTTCCCAGCCATAAATACAGAGCACCTCGCCCACAATCAGTGGGAGCTTCAAACAAAATTTTGGAGTGACAAAAAATTTAACATAAAAATTTAATAATAATATTTATATTAAAATAAAATTTATAAATATAATTATTTTTTTAAATTTGTTACTAATAAGATAATAAATAAATAATTCTACAGATAAAAAATATAAAATAGTTTATAATAATATTCTTCGAGTCTTTAGTGACTTAAAATCTTCAATAATTAAATTAGAATTAAACTTTTTAGTCATTTATGATATTTATTGAATTTTTTTATCAATTTATACAAATACAATAATATTAATACTTATTGGATATTCTAATCTTTTTTATCATATAAAAAATTAAATTAAATAAATAGTAAAATATAAAATAATATTAAATTAAATAAATAAAAAATATCTAATTTTTTATATTTGAACTCAAAAGTAAAAGGAGTGCTGCTTGTTGAATAGAGCTGCGACATACGAATAGAGAAGCTGCTAGCAAAGCAGCGTGTCTTTTATTATGATCTTTGTTTATTCTTATTTTTTTTGTTAGATAATTTTTTTTATTTAATTTGATTGTTAGATGATTTTTTTTATTCTTATCTTTTTTTGTTAGATAACTTTTTTTATTTGATTTGATTTTATCTTTTAATTTTAATGTGTTGTGAATGACAACTGAATTATTTTTGCATTTATTTATTAATAAAACAGTTTTTAAGTTGTTCCGTTAGGAGTTGAGTTTTGGAGGGAAAGAGAGAAAAATAAGTTTAGTTTATGGGTTATATATTATATTACGAACAACTATGGTTCGGTACATAAAAATCAGTATAGAAATACACCGTATAAAAATACATATCTAATATTTCATAAAAAAAACCTTATTATCCTAATGTAAAAAAGTTTGATTATTCTATTAGAGTAGATTTAATTATTCTACTATGAATAATTTAATTATTTAGTTAAAAATTTATATATATATATATATATATATATATATATATATATATATATATAATAACTAATTTAGTGGCTAAATTTTAACGTGTATTTAGTATTTTTGCATTAAGATTATTTTCCTACAGCTCCCTTTTCATTTAATTATTTGAAACAAGTCATTTTACTTATTTTAAGAAAGACAATAACTTCATTTTTAGTTAGGATTTATACTTTATTCTATGGTGGTAAAATAATAATTGTAAGTAAATATACAAAAAGAAAAAAACTTTTTCTTGATCACAAAAGTTTTAAATTATAATACTTAATTGATTTAGAAATTAAAATTAAAAATTAAATAAAATTGTAAATTTGTAATGGCTTCTAAAATAAATAGATCTAAAAACAATCATCGTAAGTATTTTGTTTCTAATCACTATATAAAATATAAAAAATTTATACCACCAAGGCACCCATGTTTATGAGAAATCTTGAACAAGGACCAGAGAGGAAGAAAAGAATCAACCACGCATAACTTTGTTTCAAAACGATTTAACTAAATTAATTGAAAGTAAAATTATCATATTGCCTTAAGTTATTTTTTCTTCTTTTAATTTATGTAAATTGTTACCGGGTATAAGATATTTAAAATTGTTCAAAATACCATGTAACGTACAAAAATTTAGTAATTCTAATTTTTAATGCGAGAAAGTTTTTGGGCAGCAATTTTATTAAAATCTAGCGGGTACTTAACCAATAAAAAAAATAAGTAATTAATGACTACAAATTACAAAATTTACTATTCCTAACACTCTACTTTTAATCCATTAAGCTATTAAATTTCTATAGGATAGTGGATATTAAATTTTTTGGTATTATAAATAGAAAGACAGATATAATAAAATTGTAGTTTTTATCTCAACTCAAAGTGTTAATATAGAATCAAGAATATTTAGTAACCAAAGAAAATCAGCCAAAAACAGCAATAACTTGTCTTATTTAGCATTCATTAATTGTTGCGATAATTAATAAATGCTACATAAGACAAGTTCTGACTGCTTTTTTTGTCTACCTAGCATTACCCGAAATGTAAACCTAACTTGTAAATTATAAATATATAATTTGATGACATAAAATTAATTTAAATAAATAAAAAAATGTGAATCTTAAATAAACCAAATTACTAGAAATAAACAATTAAAATCTCAAGTCACCAAAAAAAAAAATAATTAAAATCTCAAGTAAATCATTTAAAGGATGATTTTCATATATATATATATATATATATATATATGAATATTCCTCGTCTAGTTCATTTGCAATAAATTTTCCATTACCAGAAAAAGATTAAGAAATGAGGAGTGCTAGTGGATCAGCAATTTTTGTATTTTGTAATTATCAATTGGCTATCAATAATGTTTTTAATGGTGTGAGATTAAATTCAATAGTATAGAATCATTCAATCTTTTTTTGATAGTTAAATGCTGGCCAACTTTTTAAAAAATTGTTGACCTCCAAGACTTTCCCTTAAAGAATTATAACAATAACAAAAACAATTCAATCATTCAAAAACAATCCAAAAATGTATTAATTAAACAAAATTATAAAATAAATAGATCCAACATAGCTCATAACAGTATAATAATCAATATATAATATTCAGTTAAATTAGCAATATATAAACTAGCTTAGAATAAGATTATAAGAAGGCAGAAATTCACTTGCAGTGGATATATGGTTTAAAAAAAATCAATTTATTTTATATAAATAAATTTTTTTAAAAAATTATTTTAAATTGGACTAAACAGTTACTTTTATTCCCTTCTATTTCCTTTGGCATTTAAAATTCTATCACTTCCACACAAGATATTCAATAGAACTAGCAAAAATAAACCGATCGATAAGAGCATAGAAGAATCTGCAAAGCCAACGGCAGCAACAACAACAACACAGCAGCGAGAAGAGAAGTGAAAGGAGAGATTGAGAGAGAAGCACGACAGGCAGAGTACTGACAGAGGAGAAGAGAGGAGAGCGATGAAGATGGCGCGAGACTGGGAGAGGTTGAGCCACCGCTACGGCGCCACCAGCACATAGGGGAGAGAGCAAGAAACATGTTAATGAGAGAGGCAAAAAATGGAGGCATGAAGCTGAACACACATAAACCTAGGGTTCAAGCCTGGCGATTTGGCGTGCTTACTCGTCGATTCTGCGCGAACACTGCTTCTCTGAGACGCAGAGCAAGAACGTGACGAAAGGAGGAATAGAATGAGAATCGATTTTGCGATTCTAACTACCTTTTAGAAACCCTCAGAATGGGCACTGGGCACTAGAATGAAGTTGGAGCAAGGAAGCATAAAATACGTCCTCCTTACTAATGAGAGTCTCATGCCTTTCCTTTTCCACAGCAATGACATCTGCATTTTTAATTGTGGATAGACGATGTGCCACAACTACAGTGGCTCTATTGACAATGCATCATGAACAACTCTCTCTCACTCTGCATCCAATGCACTGTGGCCATAGAACAACAATATTTGATTAAAATGCATTTTCATCACGTTGATACTAACATGAAATAGAGTTTGAAATAAGGGTGTTTAATTTACTTTGCCAGAATGGATGGTCAAACATAGGCTTACATGGCTAAACTCAATTTCACCTTTTAAACAATCCAGTGTTGTACCAGACTCATCATTTGGATCTATCTTTGACTTCATATCAAGTAGTCCAAATATGGAAGCAGCCGCTGACTTGACTTTGCTAGAATCAGGAGCAACTGAATCCTGACTGGGAAATTCCCGTAGCTGCCATAGTTAAAGCAAAGAAAACCTGCAAAGTATTTAGAGAAGGAGGCTTCTAATGATTAACAATGTCACTCTGATATGTTTAATCAGATTAAGTGGTGCTAAAAGAGTTAATACTAAGTACCCTTAAAACATCTGAGAATGATGTCTTGCCATCCTTCACAAATCTAGCTCCAGCATAGAAACAGGTTGCATAGGCACAGTAGAGAAAGAAAAATGAAACCCCAAATCCTATTCCACTGATCAACCCTTTTCTTTTTCCTTTTTCCATTGGACCTTCATATTTCTTTCTGTATAGCTTCATAACTGTTTCTTCAGCACAGAAAGATGCTACTGTCCTTATACTTCCAACTGCATCATGAGCAACCTGGCTTGCTTCCTCATACATCCGATGCATCAAATTTGCATATTATTATTTAGGAGAAGGGGAGTACTAGGGGAACAATGAAAATTTTGAACAACATAAACAATCACCAATCAAATAAAAATATATTACACTCTAATTTAATGCTACTAATTAAATTTAAGATTAATTTACTCTTTTAATCCTATTAATTCACATTATTTACCCATTGTTAAAAATGTTAAAAAATGTTGTTGATTACTTATACTTTTTCTATTATTTATTATACATAGATATAGAATTACTCATATAGCATTATTGTATAATAAGAAAGGTTTAATTCTTAAACTGTTTCCTTAACAACCAATTCTAATATCCTTCCGTAAAAAGGAAAAAATGCGGTGCTTTCTAAAAATTAAGCAGCACTTTTACTTCAAAAATATTTAAAGAAGAACCAAAAACAACTTTTGAAGAAATCACAAAACTCTCGATTATCATCCAAACAAACACAACAATAATAAACTCACTCAAAGAATTGGCCACGTAACCAAAACAAGGTCTACGCAAAAGGACCTACATTCATCCTTCCATTTGAATCAATTTGTCAACTCTCCTTTAAGAATAGACAAAGCCAGAATAGAAAGACGAAAGTGAAGCAGAAGCAAGGTATATATATCTCAGAGTATGTAGTTCACCGAATGTACAAAAATATTATTTATACATTAAAATTAACTATTAAAATCTATCATTATATATTTATGTATAATTTAATTTATTTTTACTATATAATTTATATTTTAATATATATTCTATAATAATAACTAATTTTAATAGTTAATTTTAATATATATATATATATATATATATATATATATGTAATATTATTATTTAATTAGTTTTAGAATATACATCTTTATCATATTAACTATATTATGGATATATTAAAAATAATTATTAAAATTAATTATTAGTATAAAATATATATTAAAATATAAAATATATTTTAAAAATAAATTAAACAAACATATATATTTATATATATCGATAAATTTTAATAGTTGATTTTAATATAAATAATATTTTTTCCATTTCATGGGATCACGTAAACACTAATTAAATAGGGCAAAGACCTTAGCTATGCATTATTGATTAAGATAAATTAAAAAAGAGCTTATTATAATAATAATAATAATATCATATATCCATGAGAGCATGCATTTGATGGAGGAAGGGATGGCGATGATCTTGCTCAACGCACCACGTCATCAAACGAATTCCTTTGTTTGGGAGGAGGCTGAGAGGCATGTACCCCACAATTCCTACGGGGATTATGCTTGACCCTTGTATGGGCACCACGTGTACCGGTGGACCCCACCCGTAGTCAACTTGGTTGAATCCCAGCCTCCCCCACTCCGATATGAAGAGCGTCCTGTATAGCTCAAAGGAGGGGCAAAAGGGTCATCCCCGCAGTCACCCTTCAAATACTTGCCAAACTCGGAGGGTAATTTGGTCTTTGCATCTTGTATCATTTTCACCACATCGAAGAGCGACGCGTCTCTGAGCGACTCGTAGGAAGCGGTGATCGTCACTGGGAAGAAACAGTTGCCGTAGAAGCCAGCGGGGAGAGGAGGGTCCAAGATTTGACGGCAGTTAGCGAAGAACACAAGCTTCAGCTCGGCGTTGGGTTCGAAATCAATGGCTCTTGCTCTGCTTGTCCATAATCCCGCGGCTACAATTTCGAAGGAAGAGCAAGCGAGTCCGGTGAGCCGCTGAAATTCTTGCTTGAGGTTGTTGATTCGATGCATGGGGATGTCTACGGTAGCGTGTTCTAGCTTGTAGCTTGGCATGGTTGGTGGTAGTTTAGGGAGTGGAGGTGGCGACGGTGATGGTGGTGGTGACTGGTGAGGGAGCGAAGTGTCTGTGCCAGAGCGGTTCAATGGTGGGGGTGTGAAGACCTCTAGCTAGCTCGCCTACGGCGTTGAGAAATTGGGCAGCACCAAGGCCATCGCAAATGGTGTGGCAGAATACGAGGCCTATCATATATCCTCCACATCCAAATTGTGTCACCTGATCATAACATACATAAAAATTCAACATATATTAGTATATACATCATAATTTAATAACTAATTTTTTTTGGACAATTAACATGTTTATAATAAAAATTAGTTCATATTATCATGATTAGGTTATATCTGATTAATGACTCGGAATAAAATTATAACTTTTATTAATATTAATATTTTATACCATTAGAATTTATAAAATATTATTTTTTCTAAGTGTTAGGCCAAATTATTGTTGGTCATGTATTGGTGAACTTGAATAATCAAAATCTTTTATATAGTTAACTAAATAACGTTTATCAAGTCAAAGACATATATACCTGCATTTTGACAAGGGGGTCAATGCCTTCGGTTTGAGGAACATCATCAGGAAGAAGATGATGATATGGAATAGACTGAATGTCATCAAAGAAATGAAGGGATTGAAGAGTGCAATCAGTAGAAGCCTCAACAAACCAGGCACCGTCCCCGGAGCATTGAACTTGGAGGCACCCTGCTTCATCATTTTGTTCCGATTTGTGAATGAGGCGCCCAGCAAGAGGGTAGTAAGGAACCAATGCTCTAGACAAGGCTTCTCTTATGACACTTGCAGCTTCAGGGCCATGCCTGAACACATGCAACGTTCTGGCATCGCACCTTAGAACAGGTATCTTATCGATCAATGATAGGTCTAGTGTGGTCAATGGTGTCTCTTCAGCTGGCTTAACGACACTACGTTTTGTTCTTATCACACACATGGTGCCCATCATGCTAACTATCAAGGTTGCTATGGAGATCCAATTTTTGGCATATCAATATGAATTCTGACTAATGTTTATTTATAATTGATCAAATCTTTATACTGGAATATTTTTCTATTTCAGGTTCTTGGCTTTTAAGTCTGAACTTTTTGTTTGGTGGATTAAGTACAAAACTGCACTCCTCCGCCAAGCATTTTTAATTTTTTATTCTTCTTATACTTGTTATTATTACTAGCCATATAGCCCATACACATGTAATAATATGTAATGCACGTTATAATATTGAAATTATAATTTTAAACTGTTGTGTTAAAATTAATTTCAATTATAATAATTTAATTAATAAAAAAATAACTTGTATGTATTTATTTTCTTTTTTTAATATAGTGTTAATTGTATTAATTATAAAATATTTATTTAATTTACTTTTTTTAATAAATCAGACATATAAACTCAATATAACTATAAATAATTTAATAATACTTAAATCTACCAACAAAGTTTTATATGTTAGTTTACTGTGAAGTTAGAACATATCAAAATCAGCTCAAAATGAAGAACAAATTAATAGAGAATCCTAATGCAGAAAGTTCTGCAATAAACAATAAATAATTTAAACCTACCGAATAATAATTCAACGCTATCCTTTGATACCTGTAAAATATATACTTGAAACAACACTGTATCAACGTTAGTATATAAAATTATATGATTAATATAATTTTATCAGAATAATATAAAAAAAAAGATTTTGCATATGAATAGATAATTATTACAAAATAAATTATAATTGTGAAAATTTAAATCTTCACATACTGTAAATCATGGAGATCAACACAATGTAATGACCACTTTTTTCTACTTTTGACCATGACATAAGTTCTCCTTTTCTGTTCAAGAGTCTAATAACATCTAATTAAAAAAAAAAAACGAATTAAAAGCATGAAATTAAAGACAAATAAATGAACAACACAATAATAATAATACAAATTAACTACGTACCAAATAAGTTAGCTTTTTCATTTGTTTGTCTCAATATATTAGAATGATCGAGAAAATTAAAATGATTGTCAGGAATGTTACGATCATCGATCGTATTTACTATACGTGACTCCTTCTTAAAAAGTTATTATACACACATGTGTAGTCGGAAGATAAATTCCGCTTGATTCCTCAATCAAAAAATTTGAAAAGACATAAACCTTTCCCTCGATCAAATCATTGTCAAACATTTTTGCCAAATAATTCTTGATTGAACAATGGATTTTATCACACTGTAAAACAAATTAAAAATGAATACTATTAGCACTTATAACTCTATTAAATCACACTCTCGTTGATTCGTCCAAGGGTTTACTTATCAAATAAATTTAAAATATGAACAAAAAATATCTATAAACTGGACCTAGCATCACTTGAAGAAATCATACAGGATAATCAACCTACCTTATCATCCATGAGAACCATTTCTAGGTAAGTTATCTTACTCTTGTCAAATTTGGATGGGACTTTCCATAACCTTATAATCCTTGCCTTTATTTTTCAAACATTTTCATTACATAATCTACTGTAAGTAATACTGTTGATAGAATCATAGCTTGTAACCATTAGGTATGAAAAATAATAAAGAGAAAAAGAAATATGAATGAGGTACGAATTTTCTAGATGATAAATAATTGTAACAATTGACTATTACGACATATATATATATATACACACAAGGTACGAATTTTTAATGGAGATACTTGCTACAATTAAAAAAAAAATTATATAAATAGAGACACCTGCTAAGTATATATATATGTTATTCACATTAATTATATGTCAAAATTTTTACGAAAGAGATAAAAGAGGAGATATATAAATATGTATAATATTATTACTATATATGAAGCATGTTTAAATTGCTATAATTATAGGGACTTACTATAATTATATCAAATTTAATTATGACTTTAAATAAATAAAATAGATAACGATTAATATTATTTTTTTTATATTCAAAATTTACTGTGAATATAAAAAATAAAATTACTAATGATTAAAAATTTGAGGGGAAACAAAACTCCATAATAAAAATTCAATTTGTTAACTAATTAATTTTATATCCATATATTATTATTATTATTATTATTATTATTATTATATACTGATTAAAATTGTGAATATCTACTGATAAAATTATTCCATATGAATGAGAATTAGAACTATATCAATTATATTGATTCGAAATTATTATTATTATTATTATTATTATTATTATTATTATTATTATTATTATTGAATAATGATGATAATTCATATGATCATAACTTTTACCTATAAAATATCTAAAATTAAATAATATTCAAGTATAATTAGGTGACAATTATAATTCAAATTATTACATATGAAGTCACGTGAATTATTATTATAATTGATATAATTACTATATATCAATTTAACCATATCAATCGTATTCAAATTATTAGTCAATAATTTTAATGCAAATTCTTGCTATAAATAGGTTATTCTTATGTTATTATCTTGTATTAATCGTTATAATTAATTCAATAGAGATATTTATTCAGTATATATGTTATCTATATTAATTATATGTTAATATTTAAAAAAGAATTAAAAAAGAAATATATAAATATATATAATATTATTAATATATAAAAAATAGATATAAATATATATAGACTGTATTATTAAAAAATAAAGCCTATATATAAGAATAACGAAAAACTCAAGTAAGGATTTATTGGTTTTTATGGTTTCTATTACACTTAATAAAAATTGAGCGATCTAAAACGTAAATACTGAGGAGATTACTATATAATTTTGTTATTAAGGTAATTACTTATTATTAAGATAATTTTTTATTATATAGACTTTAGTAAAATAAAAATAAATATGTAAATTACTTATTATTAAGGTAATTATTTATTATATACAATAATTACACATCATATATTAATTTTGTTAAAATTATATAATTTTGTCATATCATGATTAGAATTATTATCTTCTATTATGATCAGAGAAATTCTGGACAATGAATAAGAATATTATACCTGATATACACAGATTGAAATTTAGAAATATAAATTCTATTATATCTTCTTAAACAACTCTACACTAATAATAGCCCGTGCCATGTCGTATTTTCTAAGACTTATATTTAGGAATATATAGAATTTTAATAATAATACACGGGTAATTGAAATAGTTTATATACGGATTTTTCAAGTTATTATTATTATTATTATTATTATTATTATTATTATTATTATTATTATTATTAGATAATGAATAAAAATTAGAATTATATCAATATTTTTAAAATTAATATAATTAAAAATATTTAAAATCAATGTGCGTTATTAATATCATAAGATTTGATCATTTTATTATTAGAATCAAATATTTTTATCATGATTAGACCGGTGCCATTATCATATCATTATCATATATTATTATTATTATTAGTAGTAGTATTATTAAAATGATTAAAAATATTTTTAATTGATAATTGATAAGTAGTCTAATAATGTATTAAATATTAATTTAATATAATTATAATGAAGATTTATTTCTAAGTTAGTATAATTATGTATTATTCATTATATATTACTCATAATATAATTATTATAAAGATATTTTTTATAAAATAATTTAGAATAGAGAAAACTGCATTCATTTTGGAGGGAAAACGGAATCATGAGAGATGACACTTCACCTTTATTAGTTGGGGAAAAACCCAATTTTAGTATATTAAGTAGATTAGATATCCAACAAATATTATTATTTTTTATTAGTATTTCGCCAGTAATAATTCGTATTTATATTTACAGATATTTTACATATAAAGAGTATATAGTTTATTTGTATTTATATTTATCAAAATTTGCTCACATAAATTAATACCATTTGTACCTAAAATTTTTTAAATTTATACACATAAATTAATAAAATTTATTTATTAAAATAATTTATTATTAATATTGGTCAAATAATGATAAAAAATACTAAAAATTACTTGTTTCAAAATTTATTATTATTATTATTATTATTATTATTATTATTATTATTATTATTATTATTATTATTATTTGCTCTGATATCTCTGCTTTTGTTTCAAGGATTTTATATATGCTAGTGTACTATTTATTAATTCATTTTTTTATAAATTAGATATAAATAATAGTAGTAAATTTGATATTATCAAAAGAGTAAGCATATTACATTAAAGCTACAAAATTATGGATTCGAATTTGATAATTAACAAAAATTTTTTTATAAATTATATTTAATAAAAAAATATTTTAAAAAGAAAAATATATACACTAATTTGTCCATATTCTCTTTATATATATATCACTCAACATTCAAGAATATTACGGAATTTTATGTTATTATACCTGTCTATGAAGTGTAATGAGATATTATAGCTTGAGTGAGCTACCAATTCAGTTTTTGTCTATTTTTTTTAAAGTGATATTGCAATTCTTTAAAATAAAAATGATTTTTTTTCTATTCATGTTCTCTATTATTGCGACACAACACTGCAGTTTCTGTGGGTATTTTTTTGTCAACTCTAAACAAAAAACACTAACGTATGAGGTTTAGAAATGGACATAGGACTAATTGTCTCTAAATTCAAATTAATTAGGAGTTTCTTTGTTTTTATTTTTTAAATAATATCTTTTTTAAATTATTTTTTTATTCATTATATTAATATTATTTTTAATAAATTATTTAATATATGGTATAATAAGTACAAACTAATTAATAAATTATTCAAATTTAAAATATAATTTATTAGGAAACTAAATAAATAATTCTCAAATATAATTTTTAAATATATAAATAATAAATATTAAAATATGGTTAATACATTAATAATAATAATCCTATGATATATTATTCGTATTATAATTTAGATCATTTTCACAACAGAGTGAAAATTAATAAACACATTATTTGATATATAGTAAATTTTTTTTGAGTAATAACAAATTTATTTTTTTATCTCTTTAAACTAAATTAATAATTCTATTTGATATCTTTGCATTAAAATGCACTATGAGTAGGCTACTAATACTAAACGAAATAAAAATATAATATATATTATAGAGACCACTTATAAACTCAACAAACTCAAAGAATCAATAATATTATTAATTCATTAATGATATATATTGTCATAAAGTTTTAGATCGATAAAAATTTATCAATATAAGAATAATGTAAATTAATTAAAATTTTAAGTATATTAAAATTCAATTAAATTTACATATATTTTACTCAAAATATACCTAAAATTTTAATATACGTAAATTTTTAATTAATCCACATTATTCTTATATTGATGAATCTTTGTCGATTTGTAACTTTATGACAAGGGAGTCACTCAGATTAAGATATTTTTTAGTAATTAAAATTTAATACATATAATCGATTAAATCATATTATTTTTGTCAAAATTAGATCAGACAAATTAATTTGGCCGAAAAATTGATAAACCAAACTTTGAACTGATCTACATTAATATTCTTTCTTTTTTTTTATTGAAAATGACTAAAATACTTCTTTATATATATATATTGAAAACCCTAAATCCTAATCCTATAACGACAGAGAGAAAAGAGAAGGGTTAGAATTTAAGATTCTCAAAATTTATATATATATATAAAATAAAAAGACTATTTTAGTCATTTTTTATAATAAGAATATTATAGTTATTTTTTATAAAAAATATTAATTTAGACCGGTTCAAGGTATAGTTTACTGATTTTTGGCCAAATTAATTTATTTGATATAATTTTGATAAAAATAACATAGTTTAATCAATTATATGTATCGAATTTTAATGATTAAAAAATATCTTTAGAAAAAGACGTTTTAAGCATCTTTATCTGAGTGGCTCCCTTATGACAATATGTATTATTAATTGATTAATAATAGAGGTAAATACTAAATTGGTACTCGAAAGATTCTGACACTGACAAAATAGTACCTGACTTTTGTTATTGACAAAAATAGTCTCTCAACATCAACAACAACCGGAACCTCCATCACTCCCCCTCCCGAACGCACACTCTCCCCTCCCTTTTTCAACACCACCACTCGCAGCAACAACAATTTTAACATCAACAACAACAACAATCTCAACCATCAAAGACCACCACCACACCATCGTAGCCACAATAAGGCCTGGCGACGAAAATCATAAACAAAGCAATGTTTTCAATTGGACAACATGGTCCATAGATCCTTGCAACAAAGAATGAAAAACCGTTAGCGGAAGCGCCAACGTTGGCCTGAGGCTGAGCAGCGGCAGTGTCCTGCGGCGTATGCAACGGGGAGAAAAGAGGAGAAGTGTGACGGAGAGGGATCTAGCAGATGGAGCCGATCCAGTGAGATCTGACGCTGATGATACGCGAATCGCGGATTCGGACTAAAACACCGGATTTTAGGTACTTGTGGAAGTTGTGATGGTGTTGACGGAGGGAGGGAGGAGTGTGCATTGGGGAGGGGGCTGCGATGGGAGGGAGAGGAAGGGGGGAATGTACGTTGAGAGCGGGGCTGCGACGGGAGGGAGAGTGTGTGTTTGGGAGGGGGGCTTTGGTGGTGGTTTGTAGGTCACCAAAATACGATGGCCACGTCAGCATTATGCTTGTCGGAGATTTACTTTGGCGAGTTCGATGACACGCTTGTCAAATTTTAAAATTTTGTAGAGACTATTTTATCAATAACAAAAGTCAGGTACTATTTTGTCAGCGCCAAAATCTTTCAGGTAACAATTTGGTATTTACCTCTTAATAATATTATTGATGTTTTGAGTTTGTTGAGTTTATAAATGGTCTCCATAGTATATATATGTTTTAATGCAAAGATATTAAATAGAATTATTAATTTAGTTTAAAGAGATGAAAAATTTAATTTGTTATTACTCATAATATCGAATAATATGTTTATTAATTTTTATTTTATTATAAAAATTATTTAGATCATAATACTAATAGTATATTATAGAATTACTATTATTAATGTATTAAATGTTTTTAATGTTTATTATTTATATATTTAAAAATTATATTTGAGAATTATTTAGTTAATTTCATAATAAATAATAGGGATAAGTATGATTTTTGTCCCTAACGTAGAGGCCGAAAATTTATTTCGTCTCTGGCCTTTTTTTCGCTACAAAATGGTTCCAAGGTTTCAGTTTGTTTTAAAACCGTCCTTCGGATCAAAATGCCCCTATCCCTTCTCTCCCAAATCAACCAAAAGCGAAGCTGAACCCAGAAGCTGAAGCATAACAGAAACAAAAGCAAAACAGAAGCTGAAGCAGAACAGAAACAAAAGCAAAACAAAAGCAGAAACAACACCAATGAACTCAGAACTCAGAAAAATTATCATCATCAAAACTCAAAAAATCATCATCTAAACTCAAACAAACAACAATAAAAATAGCAAGAAATAGAAGAACAACAATAATAGAAGAACAACAACCCAGAATTCAAAATCATCGTCATCGTCAAAACTCAGAATCCAAAATCAGAAAAACGAAAACCCATAACTTAGAACTCAATCGATAATGGAATCAAAAGAACAACAACAACACAGAAACCAGATTGATAATCATAAGCATGCAGAAGCAGTAGAACCAAAAGAAACCACAAGAAACCAGAAACTAGAAACCGGCCAGAGCAGCGACCTCGGCGGCCGAGCAAGGAGGAGGAACAGAAACGGCGACCGGCGCACGACGTCCACCCTCGCGGATCTGCTGGCGCCGACGTCGATCCAGGAAGAGGAGCAGCGGCGACATCTGGCGGTGAGATCCAACAGAGACGAGGAGGAGCAGCGGTGGCGGCGATAGCGAAGAGCGGCGACGTCCGTGAAGACCGGTGGCGGCGGCGAGGACCCTTCCCCTTCCCCCTCTTCTTCCCGAAACCCCCCTCCCCCCTCTTCTCCCTTCGCGTTTTCTTCCCCCTTTTCCCGAGGAGCAGAGCGACGATGGCAGCGAAGAGCGGCGGCAGTAATGAAGACCGGTAGCGGCAGCGAGGAGAGAAGAAGAAAAAGAAGAAGGTGGTGGTGGTAGTGCGGTGCGGCAGGACGGCAAGGCGGCGGGCGGCGGTCCCCTTCCCTCCCCCCTTCCCCTTTTTCTCGCGCCCCCTCTTTCTTTCTCTCCCCACCCCTCCTTCCCTGTATCCCTTTCTTTCTTCTTTTTTTTTGATTTATTTTATATTTATTTTATTTTATAATTTTTTAATGAGGGGTAGTTTAGTAATAAAAAAATAAAATAGGTAAAAAAGATGATTTTAAAACAAATTAAAACCTTTGGGACCATTTTATAATAAAAAAAAGGTCGAAGACGAAATAAATTTTTAACCTCTATGTTAAGTACCAAAATCATATGAATAATAAGTTTAAATTTGAATAATAACAATAAACAATGAATAAATAAAAAATATAATCTATTTTGTCACAGTCACTCTGCCGGCGGCGCAGGAACGAAACAATCAACCTACCAAACTTATCGAATCCATTCTAGAAAAACCAGTGCTTTCTTTTTTGGAGCACAACAAAAACGAACCACACCCATCCAATTGGTCTTATTTTAATCCACACATACCAGAAATATATTAGTCCTTCTTCTTTTGTATGATTGCCTTTGAACTTTACTTTAGCACGCAATTCATAATGATTTTTCCTTTTTCATTACTTTATATTCCCGAAACAGAAGCAAAACATAAAAACAAATTGCACCCTAATCCTTCTTTCTTTAGCTAGAATTAAGAATTCATATGAGAATCCACCATCTTTTATTTTACTTTTGCAAATATTTATTAGGTTATGTCACATTCGTCTTGCGTGGCATTGGGGTCCCCTCTTATTTGCCCAAACAGTTAGCTCTCTTGTCACTCCATTGGTGCAATCAACCAAACCAAATAAATAAAATTATAAAATTAAACTCATTTTGAATTATTCAGTTAATCATTAACAAAAATAAGAGATATTTGAAAAAATAAAAATTAAATAATTATAATCAATTGAATAATTTTCTCCGCACACCAACCACAAACCTCAAACCTCATCTCCTCCACTCAAAAACACACTTTTTTTTTATTTCTTCTCTCTCTCTCTCTCTCTCTCTCTCTCTCTCTCAGTCTCTCTCTCTCTGCCATGGAGAGTGAACCTTTGTTAAGCACCTCCAAAATCATGGACAACCGCGATGTACAATACTTCGGACCTTCAAAATCCTTCAGCGATGTGGTAACCCTGACCCTGCAGAACACAGAGATAGAATCCTTGAATCAACAGCAGCAACAGCCGCCATTGCCAGCTTCTTCGAAGAAGAAGAAACTGAGTCGTTGCAAAACTGCTCCAGCCATGATCACAATGAAAGAAGTGAAAAAGAAAGAAGCGGAAGTTCCAAAACCGCAGAACAGCTCGGTGATCAGACAAGGGCTTATCTTGCTTGTGATATACCTGTCTATTGGAGTTGCCATATACTCCTTCAACAGGGAACGTTTCTCCGGCATTGAAACACACCCTGTGATCGACGCACTCTACTTCTGCATAGTCACCATGTGCACCATAGGGTACGGTGACATAGCTCCTCTGACCCCAGTCACAAAGGTCTTCGCTTGCGTCTTCGTCTTAGTTGGGTTTGGATTCATAGACATACTCTTAAGCGGACTCGTCAACTATGTCTTGGATTTGCAAGAAAACACCATCCTTGCTGGCTTACAAATGGGGTCTCCAATTCATCAGGAACAGCAACAAGAAGCAGGGTTCTCAGCAAGGAATTACATTATTGACGTGGCAAAGGGGAGGATGAGGATAAGATTGAAGGTTGGTTTGGCTCTTGGTGTGGTTGTTCTTTGCATTGGGATTGGGGGTTTTGTGCTCTACTTTGTGGAGGGTTTGGATTGGGTTGATTCCATTTACTTGTCTGTTATGTCTGTTACAACAGTTGGTTATGGTGATAGAGCTTTCAAGACTCGTAAAGGTCGCTTGTTTGCGGCTATTTGGCTCTTGTTTTCGACCTTGATGGTTGCAAGGGCATTCTTGTATTTGGCTGAAGCTAGAATCGATAGAAGGCATAGAAGAATGGCTAAGAAGGTTTTGCATAGAGATATCACTGTTGATGATTGGCTTGCTGCTGATATCAACAACACTGGTTTCATCAGGTAATGTTCATTAATTACTCTCCTAATTTTTCATTCATATGCTTCTGGATTTAGATCAGTACTTGATGAATAGAATAGGAGAATCTAATCTCATCAAATTGCCATCCTTATTAGCTAATATAACATGGCAGGTGATTATTGATGATTATTATTATGATATTATTGGTATTATTGGTTTTGACAGCTAGCTATAAATGTGTAGCAAGACATTTTTTAGTAAGCACAATGAGACATTAGCTCTTGGCTTGGATCTTGTATCATACATGTGACGGTTACATGTCGTTTTCTTAAAAAAACAAAGGGAAAAGAAGAAGAAAAAGTTGTCTTAGTCCTATGAAGTTGTATTTACTATGCAGAGTTATATAGGTAATGATAGATAGTATTAGGCATAAATAATGCATGCATTTATGCAATTTTTTCTGTCTGGTTATTTAATAGGACCAATAACAAATGTGTCATTCTACTTTGATTTTTTTCTTACTGAGAATTATTATTTTTGAATTTTTTATTGCAGTAAGTCAGAGTATGTAATTTTCAAGCTGAAAGAAATGGGTAAAATACAGGAAAAAGATGTAATGCAAATATGTGACCAATTCAGGAAGCTTGACCCTTCTAACTGTGGCAAGATTACACTTCCTCATCTCTTGGGGGATAACTCATGACACAGTATAAGAAGCACTTCAATTCAGCCTATATCATAACATTCATATGTATATATGCATAATTTTTCAGCAAAGAAAAGAGGATAGGAAGCTCTGCAAGAATTATGCAGATGTACCTTATCTTGATGTAGTGGGAGGTATGATTCATGAAATTATTTGTAAGTAAGTTTTGTACAAAAATAAAAATCAATCAATTTGTAGAAAGGTTCTCTAGAAAGGAGAAAGCTTGAGACCCATATCATTCCATACCCAACACCATACCATGGAAAAGATTTTCGCATTATTACTTCATTATATTATACAGTATATTGTCATCATAAGTAATAACACATTGAAAATTTTAGGTTGATCAAATTAAACTGTAATGCATCTGTAATCAATGGCATTCTGTTAAGCCAAATGGCACTCATCTCTACAACTAAGATTTATTGGAGTAAATTTAAAGAAATTATGAAAATTAAAGTTTGTAGTCAGCTCACTAGTCTGTTTAAATAGGTGTCGAATTCGAATTCTGTCTTGTATATAAATTAATTTATTGACTAACAACAGACTTTTAAATAGAATTAATATTCGTAACGGATTAGTTTTTAAGTTTGTCAGGTTGGGAGATACGATAATAAGTAATAACAATTACAGTTCTGCTATGGGTTTTTTCCCACTCTAATCAGCTTCACATTGGGCTTTAGAGCTAAGGTGGACCACTATTTTTGGACTTTATATGGTGGACAGAATAAAAAAGGGTCCACACACTCAACGAACACTGAAAAGAAAAAGAAGACGACTTCATGCAAAGTAAAAGTAGTTAATTTTTATTACCAAAAAAAAAAAAATTAGTTAATTTAAATACCAAAAAGAAAAAGTTGTAGTTAATTTATTCTGTTCACAATTCATATACACAAAATTACAAATTCATGAGAGATTTAGGTGCATTAATTTTTATGTCAAATTAATAATTGACATAAAAATAATTATACTTGAATCTCCAACACTGCTTATGATAAGTGTGATTACAAAATTGATAGGTGTAGATATTTCCTGTGTGCTAATTTGCAGAAATGGTACACATCACACGTGTTAGACCATAAGGCACTAAGGCATGTAAAAAAAGAAAATGAGTAAGAGTACTGAATTGAAAAATAAAAAAGTGATTAATCAGACAGTAAATTTGAGAAAAGCCATAACAATACTTAAATATTAAAAGATTGTAAAAAGTGGGATTATTTTTAAATTTTAATATAAAAATGAAGACCCGAGTGCTAGAATGGCCTTTCTTTGTTACTTGTGAACAATGCCAAGTTTCCAACCCATATTATTCCCTTGTGATTTATTACTATTTTTATCTGAGTTACATGAGAATCTGTTTTAGGTTTTTCATGGAGTAATATTATAGGTACAAGTTCTTTTTCAATTAAATCTAATTAAATTAGTTTAACATCAATAAAATCATTCTCATTATTTTCATTCACCCACTTATAGGTACAAGATTTTATGGAGTGATATTTTTTTTAATATGAAAATTGGAATATAATTTCTACATATAGTTGGGACCCTTTAATTAATTCCTTAAAATGACAAAAATGATACACCAAATTTTAATTTGTAGACAATAAAAACAAGTCCTTCACAAAATAAAAAACTTAAAAAGCAGTAGAAACTAGAAACGTAAAATGGTTAGGTATCTGAGGAATTGTCCTTATAAATAATGCTGGAGATAAAAGTACCAAGTGATGAATATTTTTTTTTTTAGATTCTTTTATCTTAAGATTATTCATATTAAATTATAAAAAAAGTTAGGAGTGTCAAAATGTATTTGAATTTATGAGCATAATTGAGATAATTTAGTTCTTGTAATTCTTTTGATCTTTCTCGACCAAAATATACTGAATCTTTATCTTACTTCAAATAGCAACTCTATAATATAATAAGAATTACAAAAAGATTTTAGTATATTAGGAACCAAAATTTTCATTTATATTTAATTATTGATTCTCACTAAATTTTATAGATTTAAATAAAATAAAATATTTAATTTTATTTTTATTTAAAATTCAAATCAAAAGTAATAATAACTTATTTTATTTAGTATTTATAACAAGAAGATCCTTCAAAAGCAAAACCACCGTAATGAAATGCTACATTAGACCCTATATCCATTGTCTAGTGTGCTCTAATTTTGAGGCACACATGATAATTATGGATAAGCAGTTGCATAGGTTGTTTGTGTTGATGAATGTTCTTATTGTGTTCAGCTTCTTTGATCTCTCAACAGTAGCAGAGAGTGAGAATCATGTTTCTGCAGTAGGAGATCCAGGAATGAAGAGAAATGAACTGAGAGTAGCATTTGAAGCTTGGAATTTCTGCAATGAGGTTGGGGAAGAAGCTCCTCACATGGGTAGCCCAAGAGCTGCTGATTGCTTTGATCTTTCAAGTAAGTCCAATTCACACAACAAAATATAGATCTTTTTGTCTTTGGTTAAAGAATCTGGTTCTAAATTTTATGATGCATTGGTTGTAATGTTATCACAGATTCTCTCAAACACAAGGTAACAAAAGATGATAACAAACTTGGGGTTGGAAAACCAATTCCTGGTATAAAATCAGATTCAATTGATATAAACAACACAGACCTTTATGCTGTTGAAAAAGAACTGTATCTTGGTTCATTGTGTGAAGTTGAAGACACACCAAAGCCTTGGCAATTTTGGATGATAATGCTGAAGAATGGAAACTATGACACAAGCTCTGGTTTGTGTCCCATGGATGGGAGAAAGGTTCCACCTTTTGGTAGTCATGGGAGGTTTCCTTGCTTTGGGAAAGGGTGCATGAACCAACCCATCTTGTGTCATCAACAAACAAGGATAAAAAATGGAACAATGCATGGAATGTTTCATGGTACATATGATTTGGATTCTGATTGCAAGGGTGAGAAAGATGGCTTGTCTTACTATGAAGTTGTGTGGGAGAAGAAAGTTGATGATTCTGGGAGTTGGATCTTCAAACATAAGCTCAGAACTTCAAAGAAATATCCATGGTTGATGCTGTACCTTAGAGCTGATGCAACCACAGGATTCTCTGGAGGGTATCATTATGACACAAGAGGAATGCTTAAAATTGTAAGTATATAGCTTAATTTATCTTCTCTGTGTTCAATAAACCATAAAATTTGGTAAAGTTGCTCAATTTCGTTCCATACTTTCATGTTTTTAGAACACATTTAATGTCTGCTCTAAGAACATTTACAACCGCTTGTTTTTATTTATAATAATTATAAGTTGGATGATTAGGCACTATTATTAACCATTTGAGTCCATGTTTCAGCTTCCAGAATCACCAAATTTTAAGGTCAAGTTGAGCTTAGATATCAAAAAGGGTGGGGGTCCCAAGAGCCAGTTCTACCTGTTAGACATAGGTAGCTGCTGGAAGAACAATGGTGCTCCTTGTGATGGAGATGTCCTAACTGATGTAACCAGATACAGTGAGATGATCATAAATCCTGAAACACCAGCCTGGTGCAGCCCAAAGGGTTTGGAAAATTGCCCTCCATTTCATATCACACCAGACAACAAGAAAATCCATAGAAATGACACTGAAAATTTCCCCTATTCTGCTTATCACTTTTACTGTGCTCCTGGTAATGCTCAACAATTAGAGCAACCTGTTAAAACTTGTGATCCTTATAGCAATCCTCAAGCACAAGAGATTGTTCAGTTGTTGCCTCACCCTATATGGGGTGATTATGGCTATCCAACAAAAAAAGGAGATGGTTGGGTTGGAGATCCAAGAACTTGGGAACTTGATGTTGGTGGTCTTTCAAGTAGACTATACTTCTATCAGGTATGTTAATGTTATTTGAGTTTATGTTTTGTTACATAATAGAAAAATGAATAATGGGCATGTTTTAATTTATGTTGGTATAGGATCCTGGAACAGCTCCTGCTAAAAGAATATGGACTTCTGTGGATACTGGAACTGAGATATTTGTCAGCACAAAAGATGAAGTAGCAGAGTGGACTCTTAGTGATTTTGATGTTATTCTTACAGAACCAAAGTCATGAATCAAATTTATTTATTTACTTATTTATTTATTTTTATTTTTTTCCCTGCTTTTTTTCTGTTGTAAGAGTTAGATTGATTGGCAGAAACTAACTAGCAAGGAGGAATTATCTGACTGAGACAAAAGGGCAAGACATCTTAATCTTGCTAATAAGCTTTCAGAAATCACCAAAAAAAAGAGATCAATTTTTAGTTTTTAACTTTTACTTTTTTTCTTCCCCTTCTCTTCTAAAGAAGCCACAGAGCTAATTCAAAAGCCACCTATTGGATCATTTGATGTTATGTTAATAAAAGAGCTTAGTTTTTAAATGCTGCTTATTATATTATATATCCAATACTCGATCTATAAGATGATCAATTAAGAGAAGAAATCACCTAGAATTATCCATTTGCAAAACAGCTAATTAAGAAATTAAATTCAAATAATTGGAAGAAAAAAAAGGTTCACACTCACAAATGAAGTTAGGATGAGTCATTCCACACAATTATCACGGTCCGTGAAGGACTCCATGTAATTATGTAAAGCAATAGCAGATAGTTGAGCCCAAAGGACCTACCACCACGTGCCCTCACCTAACTTTAACTTATCAACCTAAGTTCTAGTCTTGGAACAAAAGACACCATGAGCTTCATGGGTTCTAGCTAGCAACTCCTTGTTTTGTTTTTTTATTTAAGGTGAGTTTTTCGCAATTGAAATTTATTTGATTTAGAAATTAGCTTTTTTCCGTTTAAAACATATATAAAAAAATAGAAATTGATTTGAGCTATAAAATTTATAGATTTATTTTATAACTGATATTATACTCTTATTTTTTTTAAAAGATTTCAATGAAATTGAAATGAATTGATATTGTAAAAATATAAACCGTCAACTTTATATTTCAAATATAAATTTAATTTTAATGTATCACTAGTATAAAAAAATTTAATATGTAGATCCAATTATATAATACTACACAAATAAAATAATTATATTTTATATTAATTCTGTGAATAATTATATAATTAAATGATCTTATAAAATATCAAACGCATTTTAAAATAAATCATGATGATAACGATGACTGTAACCATTCTACAACCACCAAAAAGGACTTGGATAATTAGGACTTTATGGAGGGGAGGGGTAGGTTCATGGTACTATTTTATTATTTTATAGTAGCATGTATCTACATAGGGCGATTAATTCTTGCGTTTTAATTTTGTTCGATGTACAGAATAAATATTACCGTGACCAATTATATCTCTATTAATTTTACCACATGCAGTGGAAGATTCTATCAATCTCTATAATACACACCTAATAAGTAATAAGTAATAACCATTAAGGATATGTTTGAGAAACTTTAAAAATAACTTTTTTGAGTTTTTAATTTATAAAAAATAATAATATTAATGTCAAGTGTAATTTTTAAAATTAAATTACAATTTTTTAAAAAGTTATTTAAAAATTTATAGAAAAATTAAAAAAAATTACTTCTCTTATAATATTATTACATTTTATCATATTTTTATAAAATAAATATTTTTAAAATTAAAAATTCAAACATAAAATAATTTATTTATAAATCATTTTTAATATAGCTATTTATTATTTAATCTATTTTTTTAAAAAAATTAATTAAAGTATTAAACTGATTATCCAAACTAACCTAAGTAGCGAGTTTGAATGTGCAGGCGTGCGACTTATCCGTAATTGCTCTACAAGCTGCAACCACCCATTACTCTTTATGCTTCCTTTTAACTAAATCCATTAACTACTTAACACTAATTAGGATTGGATCCCCACTATTCATGTTTCGATGAAATTGGACTTTGTCTCTCTTGAATTGCACATGGCCAGTTGCACATGTTTTAGGTAAACACGATCGGGTGATTAAGTTAGATGTTTTTACTTTTTATTCTATCCACATGCAAAAATACTATTTTCAATTTTTTTATTCTCTAAAATTAGAAAACGATTAATGAAAATACTCACAATTTCAGCAGAAAAATTGTCATACTCAATTCAACTCTAACATTTTGACCTATTACATCTTGTCAAATGATAGTTTCCCTTATTTTGCATAACGAATGCTATCATTTTCTTTTAACAGGGGAAGAAAATGAAAATAAAATTAGGAAGCATACTATTTTGTTCATGAATAATTATTAACCAAAATAGTTTTGGCAAGTGACAAATGGTCATTTCAGCAGCACAAGAAAGTGACATAAGCACATAGGCATATTTTTGGTACTCTTGTGCGTAGTAGTAGTGTAGTACAACTGAGATCTCCTTGGAGCTTCTTGTTTCACAATTAAGATTTAACAAGTAGTACAGGAGAAACATTGGACATAGTATATAGTAGTACATGTTGTACTATAATAAATATGTAATTATTAATTCATAATAATGTTATATAAGGAATAGGATTGCATCACATATAATTGCATAATCTGAAAAACCAGATAAGAGATAATAGCCAGAGAAAAAGAGAAGAGATGATAAAGACTGGGAACAGGCAGAGCATGAATGGAGCTATCAATAGACACATTTGTTCATTGAGTTACAGAGGGAAACACACACATATACATACACACATAGATAAAGACATGATACATCATCTCATCTATTGTGGCTACGCTCATGCACTGCCTCTTCCCTGGCTCTCTCTTTCTTTTTCCTTTTTTATTTATCTTTTCTTCGTGGAATAATTGCTGCAATAATCTACTCTATTTTATAAATCCTATCTTTTTAACTGCTCTATTCAATTACCTTTAACTGCTCTATTATTCAGTCACCTAATTTTTCTATCAATTCAATATTTCCAAGCTGTTATGTCAAGTGGCTTGTACAGTTTATAAATATTTTTCTCATCTGCAATCTATAAATTACTTCCCCAAGCTAATATTATAGACTGTACAGTTTATAAATAAATATTACCGTCAATATTTTATAAAAAAATTTATATTCCAATCATTTTCTACATAACAGAATAAATATTTTCAGCGTTTTAATTTTAGTTCTACAGATGAAAGAAAAGAAAAGGCAGATGGAGAAAGAGTGCACTATTTACGCGGGATAAATCAACAAAATACTTAAATGGTACAACATCTGATGTAGAATATAAGAAACATGATATTGAAATAAGACGGAGAAATGTTGAAGTCGTATTAGAAGAGGTACAATTTCTCTGAGTTCCATAATAAAGAAAGTAATTTGCAACGAAAGAGTGAATTTTAGCTATTTCTTCTGCAATTGATAGGTGGATGTTACAAATGGTAAAGAAACCCAAAGCAAAATCAGAAAACTAAAGAAAAATGAAAAAAAGCATGTACTCCCTTCACATACTTAAGAGAACAAACTAAGCAATCTCTTCAACCTAAGGATACTGGCCCATAGCATCAAGAGCTAAGATATGGTGTAAATCAGTCAGTTGAAATATTAAAATTGTGAAAATCATGGGAGGTTTTGACCTTTCTTGGCTCAGTTACAGAATATATGTATAATTTATTTTTAATATATATTTTATATTTGATTATATATTTTATATAAATTACATTTTTTTTGTACAATAACATTGTTGTATATAAAATTATAAATTCTAAAGATAAAAATATGTATTTTTAATTATAATTGCAAAAAAAATTAAAATTCAATGTTATTTTCTTTTGAAAATAAATATCTATATTTAGTTATTTTTATTGTATTTATAAATATTCTTAAAATGTTTCTATTTGTTTTCTATCAAGTCTTTGAGTTGAGAGATATTTTGGTAGTTTATCAAAATATTTTCTATCTATATTTTTAAATATTATTAACTTTTGTTAAATCACCATTTTTTTTCGTTCAACTCCTTATCTAGGAAAACATGCACAGGCGGGTGTGTCTCCCTCAGAATGCAGTTTCTTTTTAAATAATTTATTTTGTTGTTGCAAGGGAGGGCTAAAAGCTCATACCCAGTAGGGACGATAAAGAGTGCATAGAGTGCAGGTTTTGGCTACAACCATTTACCATCCATGAACAAATCTACTTTCTGTCATTTGCCGACTTTTTTTTATAACATACAATAAAATAAAAGAGAGTTCCGGTGACAGAAAAATTAGGACGAGTTCATACCAGTGCTGTTTCTGTCGCAATCCTCCCTCAGGCTGACGAGGTAATTAAATAATTAATAGCTTATCAAAATTGAGCACTTTTTATTTAAGTATATGAAGTAGTAGTTTTAACATTTTGTTTCCTGGACATAATTTAAAGGGAACAAAAGGTATCCTATAATTTATGTACAGTTAGTATGAGACAATATGATATGTTTCTACTTGTCTTTGCTTTTGTGCTGTTATACAGGTTGATGTTTCAATTGAAGAAGGAAGACTTAAAAATTGATACCTACAGATCTGGTGGTCAGCATGCAAATACAACAAACAGTGCTGTTAGAATAACTCACATTCCGCTGGGACTACAATTGCTATATAAGATGAGCGCTCTCAACATCAAGTGAATATTTTCAAAAGATTGGGTATAATTTTCATTTGAATGATTTTAACAGGAAATGTGTTCTATCAGTTAAGGTATCTCAAATTTGATGCACAGCTTATTCCATGGCTATTTTTTTGTTTAAAGAAAGCAACTTTGCAGTATTGATAGTTTGATACATTTTATTCTCAATACTTTCTGAGTGCATGGATAGACTTATCAACCTGAAGAAAAGCTAGAAGACATATTGGAAGCTTGTTGATTGTTATGTCTTTTTATTTAGTTTGTTGATGAATTCAATATTTTGTTGCTGTGAACATTTCTCGTAATTGTGTGTTTATGTTTGTGTTTTTTTTTTTGCTTCTTTACATTGTACATATGTTTCCTTATTTCTTTTAGAACAAGGCCAAAGCACTTACCAAAGCACTTAAAGTAGTGTGTGCAAAGCTATTTGAAATGGAAAGGGTCCGAGCTCATAGATAACACAATCAAAACTTCGGTCGGAATAGGTAGGAGAGTTTTTTTTGTTGTGAACTGTGTTGAATTGCCTATACCTTAGTTTGCTTTTTGGATTGACTTTGAGTTTGTCAAACTGTAAAGATTGGCAGCGGTGATAGATCTGAACGCATCCGGACATACAACTTTCCTCAAGGCCGTGTCACTGATCATAGAGTTGGTATAACTTATCACTCAATAGATGATGTGATGCATGCTGAGAATCTTGAGGTATTTATTGATGCTCTTTTATTGCAAGAAGAAATGGATGCAATTGCAACTTTTAGCTCTTCTCAGTAACACCAACTGATGGAACCAGGCGTTACTGAGTTAGTCATTGTTGTACTTCCCATGCTGAAAAAGAAAGGTTCTTGTATTTTGAATAAGATATGCTAGATTTAGAGAGAAAAAAAGGTAGAAATTCTGATAGCATAGTATCAAATGATGTGTGTATGATTATTTGATAATATAATTACACGATATATTTGGTCACCTGTGTAACTGTGTTTCCCGTTTCAGATTATATCCCTTTATTTTTCAACTTTGCTTTTGCATTAAAACTCTTGCCTTTCAAAAGAGCAGAGTATATTTTGACAAAATCCTGTGAGACAAAATCCAATAAAGGAAAAAGAGTATAGTATGACATAAATTAAGAATATGCAAAAAATTAAATCATTTTGCTAATATGAAAATGTTTTTAAATAATTGAATCATTTGGTGTCTAGTCACCAAAAAAAAGCATTTGGTGTCCAATCTTAGAACGTTAAAGCGTTTTCAAATTCATAACCACGACAAGTCACTTACTTTTCTTGCAAGACATAACGTTGAACTATGAAAAAGATCAATGATAAATTGATAACCATAATTAAAAAGTGATAAATAGCTTTAGGTTTGCCTTCTCTACTCTACCATGGTACAATACAAGTAAATTATGTTAGAAAAATATTCCACATATTTATCTTATTTTATACATCAAATTAACATAAGATAAATGTTTGGAGACTAATATTTTTAATGATAAAACATGAAGAATTGGTTAGTATTAGCTCAAATATCATTTTTTGATGAATCTAACTCCATTTCAAGTGCTGTTGAGAAAATTGATGCAGGAACCGAAATTGCACAAAATTCAGATAGAATTCATGGAAAAGACAAATTTAAACTTACAATGGAAGATGTTGTTCACAATTCTGCAGACCAGAATCTAGGAGACGATTCTATTTTGTCTCCTCCTGATACAGAGATTTCTGAAAATCACAATAGAACTGATCATGTTCATACTCAACCTGAGATCACCTCACCAAAATCAAGAAAGAAAGTTCTTGAAGAACCATCTTCATAAATTCATTATTGAAGATCCCTCTTGGATAAAAGGAATGGAGGAAGAACTGGTCCAATTTGAGCAAAATAAGATCTTGCTGAGATCGTGAGATTGTGTGAATAGGAATAGCATTTCAAAAATTTGTTGTTGTCTTGGACAATCCATGTGTGGTTAAGCAAGAAGCAAGCTACCTGTGTCACGGCTGAGGCTGAATATATCTCAACTTCCTCTTGTTCTCAATTGACTTGGTTTAAAACACAACTTGCACATTACAAATTACAAGTCAATAGTATCCCTATGTTTTGTGACAACTTGAGTGAAATAATTTTTTTAAAAAAATCATATTTTACACTCAAGAACTAAGCACATTGAAGTAAGATTCCATTCCATAAAAGAACATGTGCAAAAGAGAACAATTGACATACAATTTGTGAAATCTGAGGATCAGTTGGTTGATATTTTTACAAAACCTCTATGTGAAGATAGATTTTGTAAATTGAGAACTACTCTAGGGACTATTGATTGCTGAGTTTTTGAATTAAATATGCTTAAAGATTTTTCTGGTTGTTTTTGTCTCGCAGGTTACAGGGAGACAAAATTGGGCAGATGATGACTCCCTCTAGATTCTATAAAGTTCAGACTATGTGTTGATAATTTTAAATGAATTTAGATCTGAACTAAATTCTTGGTGGTCAAATTTGTTTCCTTAAAACCACCACTAAGCCCAAGAGAAAGTTGTTTTATTTTATGTAGTGGGTCTCATTGCTTATTTTGATCACATACGCCAAAAAGAAGAGTATTTGCATTCATCATTTTTCAAGTCAAATCAGTTTCAAAATCTTTTCAATCTTTTATTTGATTTGTCATTTCAAAACTGCCTATATTGTTTTTAAAATTTAAAATTCTTTGAATCTCGTTTTATTGAATTGGTTTGTGTTTTCAAAGGATTTTTGAACATTTAAAACAGTTATTATGATAACTTCTCATCTTCTCTACTACTCCCATTTTTTCTTACATATAGAATACTTTTAACTTGCATTTTTGAATATTTTGGTGTCGATCTGAGTAATGAAACCCAGGATAGAATTTATATCTTATGGGTAGTGGTGCTATAAAGAAATCTAAGAAAAATGGCACAAAGGCAGCCAATGACACAATTTTGAAAGAAGAAGAAGATCCTCTTGCAACCGAGGATGAGGGATCTGATGTCTAGTCTAACTTGATGCAGCTGTTTTTTTATAATCTATTTTTTGATGATACATTTTACAACTTCTGTTGACACTAACACTCATACCTGTTTTGCACTTGTGGATTGCATATTGAACTGTTTTTGCGTGCAGGATTACTATTCTCGATAATAACAGGGGGAGTAAGCATTGTATGAAAATAAATTAAAACAGTTATAGTGAAACAAGTTGAACTTATGATGCTCGAGACTGGCTGCAATTTTTTTTGTTTTACACTATTATTTCAGGCAATTATGAGTATGCATATTGGTCTGATTATAAATATTGCTTATATTTATTATAGTTTTTGTTTTGTTTTGGTATCTGAGTCTTTTTTTTTAAGGCTGTTCCATGATGTTGCTGCTGAAAAACTGTTTCTGAAACATTGGTTTATCATTATTTTTGTTCTATTTTTTTATTTTAGTTGTTGAACTCTATTGGGTGACTGTAAATTAATCTTTACACTTTTACCTGTTCTACATTTTTTTGCATATATGGTGAACTGTTTTTTCATGCAGATGTCCCTCCTTAATGATAAAAGGGGGAGAAAGAAAAATGAATTGAAAGGCTGTTGTCTATTTCTATATTGATCTATGATGATAATGCTTGAACCTGTTGTTTATAATTTGAATTTTCTGCTATTTAT